>NC_085933.1:4252424-4555454 GCF_963556715.1 Cydia fagiglandana | reverse complement strand
CCTAGTTTTTTAAATTTTTCCTATATTACGTGAATGGTCTGAGTTTCGTATTGTTTTTCCTACAGTTACAAATTATACTAATTATTCGCGATATATCGCATGCACAAAGTTTTATTACTTGTTCTTACGCTTCGAACGTTGTTGGTTGCAGGCAGACGAGGATTTGAAACAACATGAAGATTCAATTCCTCGTCTGCCTGCAAGTAGCTGCAGCTGGAAGTAACAAATAATAAGTGTAAGTGCTCACGATAAATAAATAAGTCCCTGTTTTAGTTTAATAAAAACTAGTTATTAATTACTTACCTTAAAAACGTTAATTTTGTTTGAATTGGATTAATTGTCTTCAGATCCAGTTTTTACTTTGTCTCGGCACGGTAAACCGGTAATGTTGGTGGGGGGACACCGGTACAATATACGGCGTGGAAGCACCGGTGGTCCCCGCACTCGATGGCTGTGTGTCAAGTCTAGTCAGAAGAGCTGCAGGGCTGGCGCTATCACGTGTGAAAATGTCATTGTGGCTTTCTGTCATGAACATAACCATTAGATTTAGATAATTTTTGGAGCGTTAATAATAAATTGACTAATATGAATATGCACTTTTATTGGGTTTCAATCTCTTGACCTTTTGCTGCCTTTTACTGCTAATATTTTTATTACTTTTCAAGAGTTATTTGTTATTCGCACTAATTCGTGATCACCTGGTTTCTAAGACCACTTCGTGATCGATTTAGCTGTGAGCGACTAATTTCACGCATATTTTAAACTAAAAGTAGACTAAGTTAAGAACTAAGTTGCTTTTTAGGGTTCTATACCCAAAGGGTAAAAACTGGTCCCTATTACTAAGACTCCACTGTCCGTCTGTCTGTCCGTCTGTCTGTCTGTATGTCACCAGGCTGTATTTCATGAACCGTGATACCTAGACAGTTGAAATTTTCGCAGATGATGTATTTCTGTTGCCGCTGTAACAACAAATACTAAAAAGTACGGAACCCTCGGAGGGCGAGTCCGACCCGCACTTGTCCGGTTTTTTATGTTGTGAATCATCATCATCATCATCATTTCAGGCTATATACGTCCCACTGCTGAGCACAGGCCTCCTCTTATGCGCGAGAGGGCTTGGGCTATAGTCCCTACGCTAGCCCAATGCGGATTGGGGACTTCACAAACACCTTTGAATTTCTTCGCAGATGTATGCAGGTTTCCTCACGATGTTTTCCTTCACCGAAAAGCTAGTGGTAAATATCAAATGATATTTCGTACATAAGTTCCGAAAAACTCATTGGTACGAGCCAGGATTTGAACCCGCGACCTCCGGATTGAAGGTCAGACGTCATATCCACTCGGCCACCACTACTTATTATGTTGTGAATAATGTGCGAAAACTGTGAATGTTTAATTAATTCAACTTTAGCTTCTAAATTACCTACAAAAATTTACTTGTCCTTTTACTCTCGGCTTATCAGAAATATAGTTGTAATGATGCAGCGGTGTGCTGCGTTTTGTATGTATGTATTAGGTAAATTATGATTTAAACGTAAGGGTACATAAAATTTTTGTTAAAAGGTCAAAATAAAATATGTGACTGTTCTCAGATCAGCAGGTTGTGTTTGGAAAATCTCGATACGGGAAACCGGTTATACTGATTGGGCCACACCGGTACAACAAATGGATTGGCAGCAGAGGGCCCCGAGTGCGATGGCGTTGCGTCAAACACAGAACCAGTGGCTGCAAGGCCACAGTTATAACTATTGAAGACGATATTGTGACTTTTCTTCATGAGCATAACCACTGAGCATTAAAAAGTAATTGTAGAGTACTTGTTCCCTACTCGGTTCCGACAACTTAATCCGTTTACAAGCATGTTAAATTGATTTTGACTTAAACACTGTCAAACCACCGGTTACGGTGTAAAGTTGCAAAGTTACCCGTCCATAACGTATTTTAATAACGTCGCTTAAAATTGTAATGTATTTTTGATTATTATACTTAAATGTATGAGCGCAAATGTAAAAAAAAATGTAATGTAAATGTATTTAATGCAAATAAAGAATTTACTTTACATTACGTAGCTATTTGTGAATGTTGTGATATTATTACTGAGGGACATTTTTGTTATTGATTGTAATATCTAGACACGCGGCAGCGTGTCAAGCCAAGTTCAAGCAAAGGAACTGGCTAGTACCCATAGAATATGACCGGTTTGTATACTTGTTTAGATTGAATTTTTTTCAAGCGAACTTTTTGTTAGAAATTTGAACAGCGATAAATTAAATCCAAAATGCCACAATCTGTTCTGGGTCCACCTGGCCTGATTGTTCATTGAGACAGTTCCACTTTTACCACCAGGACCACTTACTTTCACAACGTCCCGCTACGGTAACCCTGTGATCCTGCTCGGGCCCTACCGGTTCAACCGGTGGGTGGGCAGTAAGGGTGCTCGCAAACGATGGCAGTGCGTCAAGGTCTCTTACGGGTGTAAGGCCAGAATTTACACCATCGGGGATGCTATCATCGAAATGTGTCATCAACACAACCATTAGTCCAAATCAATTTTATGATTGTTGTAGGTAGATTATTTATTACTTTATGACTTGTGATATTATTTAAGTTTTTTTCAATCATTCAGTAAGTATTAAGTGTCTGAGAAATCAATTGTAAATACCTAATTGTTAAGACATATTCAAATTAATATATAGTAAACTGGCATTTGTCGGCGTGTTCTTAACGATATCACCATATCACCACATTGTGGCGTAGACACTTAAATAGATATTATTTCAAACTCTTTCTTATTTATAATATAATAAAATTGTGTGCGATAGTTGTTTCAAAAACGGTTTCAAAAATGTTTTGCGGTTGATTTTGTAGGTAGGTTAGGTAACAGTCCGTGCAGTTCGTGTAAAGTTGTACATGAGAAACGAATTTTATTCCACGTTTGAAAAAGATATAATATATGTACCAACGAGTATGAAAACATTTTCAGAGTTACAAGAGTTATATTTTTACTTCCTTCTACGTGTATTGTACCTACCTGATGTTTTGTTAAATGTTCGTGTTTCAATTTTGAGGTTTCGTAACTGACCTAAAATAGGTTTTTTCCTACATTTTAAGTTTGTTTTTACTATACTAGGTTCATGATTCAAATACAGCAATAATAAGTAGGTATCTCGAATACTTTCATTCGTAAAAGACAAATTCAGACCGCGTTCTAATTGGGAAATAAATATGTTTGTAATTATAGAAACTTTATTGCCAGGTACTCCGATTTTTACCAAGTCCCGGTACGGCAACCCGGTGATCCTGATCGGGCCGTACCGGTACAACAAATGGACCGGCGGGAAAGGCCCCCGCGCGCGCTGGCGGTGCGTCAAGACCGGCAACGGGTGTAAGGCCATCGTCTACACCGTCGACGATGTCATCATAGAATTCTGCCATGAACACAATCATTAATAAATCAGTTGTTGGTCATAACAACAAATAATGGCCGCGCGTGAAATGCCCGATGACATACAATCGAAATTACGCTCACATTTTAAAACGATTATTCAATTACATAAAACTTAGCATCAATATGGACATTGTAACTTGCTCTAAAACTCTAATTTGAGAGGTTACAAGAATGGCGATTTGAAGTCGTGATTTTTGTGGTCAAATAAAGTTAAATATTCATATTGATTGTTTATGTTTATTTCAGCTGATACAGCTTTGATTGGTTAATACACGTCATTTTCTAATTATATTCACTTATGGGGAAAATGTTCTTTCTCGTGGTCATCAAGCTCATTTTCGTAACCATGAAAATTAGGTTTTCGTTTTATTCTTGCCAAAAATAAGCTTTGCTGATCTCTAATTACAATAAGAACCTAATCAGTGTATATTCTAACGTTCGAAATAAAACAGACCAGATCAAAGTAGGTATGTGTTTTTCTTAAGAGTCCTGATTATGTGAGAACCTGTTGCACAAAATACTTTTTCATTGTTGTAATATTTTTATTTCTCCTCAAGTAATGACCCATATTATATAAAAAAATACTTACACAATACTTATTTACAGCTCAAGCCGAAGTTCGACGCCCGAAAAAATTGGACTCCCTGCAGGCAGACGTGAACCATATTAAATTAAGTATAGCAGCTTTGCAGCAGCAGCTTAATGTAAACACCGTAAAAATGACGACCGTGGTAGACAACGTCATCAAAGACGTTAAAAAGATGTCACAAGATAATAACTTGGGAGAGCTGTCAGGAAGTGTTCCTGACGATGATATTCTTGACAAGTATCACCTTCCATTGAATGACCTCACATGTTTACAAGATATGGATCGAGAATTAAGTCAAGAAAATTATTTTAGACGCATGGTACGTATTATTTAACCACTATACAATTATTTGCATGCGGATTGTAATAAAAGTAGGAAAGATATGATCATCAAGAATCGATCATGAGTGAATCGGTTAAGAAATTCGGGTTTTTTTAGATACCTATAAAATTTAAATTATAAGAGCAATTGAAAGTGTCTCAAGACGAAAGTCTTCGACCAGTGTGTGTTGCCAGTGATGACATATGGTACTGAAACGTGGCCGCTTACTGTGTGCCTCATAAGAAGGCTCAAAGTCACCCAAAGGGCAATGGAGAGGGCTATGCTTGGAGTCTCTCTGCGTGATCGCATCAGAAATGAGGCCATCCGCAGCAGAACCAAAGTAACCGATGTAGCCCTCCGAATCGCTAAACTTAAGTGGCAGTGGGCGGGGCACATTGCCCGTAGAACCGATGGCCGTTGGGGCGGAAAGGTTCTCGAGTGGCGACCACGTACCGGAAGGCGCAGCGTGGGTAGACCCCCCACAAGGTGGACTGATGACCTGGTGATGGTCGCGGGAGTCTGCTGGATGCGGGTGGCGCAAGACCGGTCATTGTGGCACTCTTTGGGGGAGGCCTATGTCCAGCAGTGGACGTCCTCTGGCTGATATGATGATGATGAATTGAAAGTCAACTCCACTATTGATATCATATCCCGAGAATTTTGTATATCTGGTATAATGCAAACCCAAGTTATAAGGGTTTAGAAAACGATGAAGAGCTTCGCGAAATGGTATATAATGCCTTTGCCCTTCGCTTTGCATTTTGGTGGATGTGGTATATTTTTTAATAATTTTAGATCCATTCGTTTCGGCGATAAGGGTGTAACGTCAATATAAAAATCTTAAATAGCTCGTAAAGTGTTTATCTTGAAATTATACAAAAAAATAGAGATTCACAATTAGTTTCATCATTTGTTATAGATATAACACGACATAGTTAGCAAAACTTTGTTCTTTAATGATGAGGTACAAAACCCTATAAATAAAACATTTACAATATCTAATTAAAAATAAAATGTCATGTATTTTAAAATCTGTATGTACTTACCTACAAATACAAAGTACATTTTTTTTCAGGTAAAGTATTTCAGTTCTTATGTTGGATCTGATGGTCAAGGGAGAGGAGAAATTCTTGGAAAAAAAATGGCGGAGCAAATTATGACCAGGGATTTAATGACAAAGATGTCTTGGACAGGAGTATCTAGAACGGCAGGATTCCAAAAAAAGTTTGCCTTTCAAACTTTAGAAAATATCGTAAAGCTCTTTCATATAGTATTGCTTAAAGCAGACTGCAGATGGTCTTATGAGAAGAATGAAAAACTTTTTAGCGGTGCTTTATTGAAACATGCTAAAAAGAGAGCAATAGCTGAAAAGGAAAAAGTTGCAAAGCAAAAAAAACTAGACGACGCATAGTGTTTTATTATCCCTGTCACACAATGTCACAGAACTCGACTAGTGTCCATCATCCCGTATAGATATGTATTAATATACCTATTTATATAATACGAGTATATATGTATGTTTAAGTAAGTGTATATTATTCAATATTTGTCTTTGTAATGTATCTGTCAATTGTCCTTACTGGATTGTTCGTTCCTCCTTGCACCATCTTTTTAGTGTTTCTATTTGGCATTAAGTCCGCCATTTGTACATAATTGTGTATCTTTGTGCAATAAAGATAAATAAATAAATAAATGTTGTATACTTACCAGCCGATGTAGGACCACCATTAAGGCCATCGTTTACACTGTCGATGACGTCATCATCGAGTTCTATAATCAACACAATCATTTATGAATTATGAATGTCAATTTTGTTTCTTATATTATTTTCAGCTGTTTCATTGTTGTGATGTTTCATTTTTACCGTCAGACGAACCGATTTTCTCGAAGTCCCGGTACGGCAACCCCGTGATCCTAATCGGGCGCTACCGGTACAACAAGTGGCCGGGTGGTAAAGGCCCTCGCATTCGCTGGAGGTGTGTGAAGATCGCCACTGGGTGTAAGGCCATCGTTTACACTGTCGATGATGTTATTGTCCAGTTTTGTTATGAACACAATCATTCTTAATCGTTGGGTCACCGTAGCAAATTAAGGTCAGTTAGCTTTTACTCATTTTGTTTTAAAATTCAATAAATATTTCAAATACTCATTCCAAATATTTTTTAAACAATTTTAAATTTAAATAAATGCTTTACTTGTCTCCTGTTTCCTTATTGTTTCCATGTGGAAAGGCCATGCCGTAATCAACAAGGCCAATTTTTGGTGATACAAATTATAATTATATCCGTCTGTTCTTATTACCGTGAGCCTGAATGAACACTTTGGTTATCAAAACAAAAACCGGGCAAGTGCGAGTCGGACTCGCGCACGAAGGGTTCCGTACCATAATTAAAAACAAAAAAAGCAAAAAAAAAAAACGGTCACCCATCCAAGTACTGACCACTCCCGACGTTGCTTAACTTTGGTCAAAAATCACGTTTGTTGTATGGGAGCCCCATTTAAATCTTAATTTTATTCTGTTTTTAGTATTTGTTGTTATAGCGGCAACAGAAATACATCATCTGTGAAAATTTCAACTGTCTAGCTATCACGGTTCGTAGAAATGAGTAGTTGCAATCGCGGACTTTGTTATAATGTATAATTATGGGTCTTCCATGATCAATATATGTATGTTATTTTTAGAACCCTATTTTACGGTATCACGTTTCGGGAAGCCAGCCCTCCAAATAGGGCCGTATCGATTTAACCGATGGAGCCGCAGCAAGGGGCCCAAAGTGACTTGGAACTGCACGAAGGTCAACAACGGGATATCTAAGGGAAGTGGTTGCCGCGCTCGGATCGTCACTATCGACGAGACCATTGTTAAAATGATCAATAGTCATAATCATTAACCTAATCAGACAATGTCCGAAATACTGAATAATATATTTGCATTTTTCTATTTAACTAGAATTATTGTAACTGTTGATTGTCGATGTTTAAAACGACCCTCCGCTTTTTGTTGCGTTTTGGTCCTGCAAGTATATTCCTGGATTAGTAACATTTATGCCATATATCTATGACAACGCCCTGATTTGTCGAATGTGACTACGATAGCGACTCTTCCAAAATCTTAGTTATAGTAAAATAAAGACTGTTTTAATAAAAGGATACAATTTAAGCAACTAAATATATTTGTATTTCTATTTCCAAATCAAAGATTTAACCGCTGCCTGCAATTCGTATATTTGTTAATCTTTTTTTTTCATGTTATTATAGAGATGATACTACTAGAGACCCGCAGCGGGAACCCTGTGATCCAGATGGGCGCGTACCGGTTCAACCAGTGGTCGGGCAGTCGTGACAATGTGCGCAAGCGCTGGATCTGCACCAAGGTGCATAGCGGCTGTCGAGCTACCTTGATCACTGTGGGCAACGAGATGATTAAGAGCACGCCGCATAATCATTGACATGGTATATACTCGCATAGTACGTGTGTATACTACTAGAGACCCCCAGCTGGTACCCCGTGAGTCAGATGGATTCATACCGGTTTAACCAATGGTCGGGCAGTTAGGACGCGGTGCGCTAGTGTATCTGCACTAAAATTATGTATTATTTGTAAGTATTTTCATTTGTTTAATAAAGTGCTGTGATTCTAAAATATTATTTTACTTGTCAGATGATTAAGAGTCAATCTTAGGCGTACGAGAACGACATATCGTTATTGAAGTGAGTAATCTTTGATCCACACTGATGTAATTACCGATGTTTCCAGAAACAATATTCATAACATCAAGATACGGCAAGCCGGTGCTGCAGATATGTAGGACTTGTAGGAGAGTATCGGTACAAAAAGTAGGTACCTACAGTAGGAACAAAGGCGTGTTGGGCTGTTAGGTGTTCAATAACATCATGAGGTTGTGGATCCTCTTTGAGGAAAAACAATCTTTGAGCATCTTATAGGTATCTAGTTTCCTGTGTTTCCAGAAGCGATATTCACATCATCAAGATTTGGCAAGCCGGTGTTGCAGATAGGAGAGCACCGGTACAACAAGTAGGTACTACAGTAGGAACAAGGGCCCGAAGGCATGATAGGCTGTTGGGTGTTCAATAACATCATGTGGATCCTCTTTGAGGAAAAACAATCTTTGAGCAACTTATATCTAGTTTTCTGTGTTTCCAGAAGCGATATACACAACATCAAGATTTGGCAAGCCGGTGTTGCAGATAGGAGAGTACCGGTACAACAAGTACTGTAGGAGCAAGGGCCCGAGGGTGCGCTGGGTGTGCTCGCAGTGTTCTAAGGGCTGCCGGGCTTATGTCACCACTATTGATGATTGCATCATTCAGACGAAGAATTTCCATTCGCATAAGAAGTGAATGTTTGTACAAATAGTTATAATAGACATATAAATATAATAAATATGTTGAAAATGTCTTAATGTCTCCTCATGTAAAGTTATTAAAAAGTCAATATATAATCGTCTTCTTTTCCATCGTTTCCTCATGACGACAGTTCTGTGCGATTTTCCGCTGTCATAATAATAGTCGCCTACTTGGATCTCTGGCGGGCCTACTTCAGAAAATCCACCCAACTGATGGATACATAAACTATCTGGTAGGTACGGTTTGTATAAATGAAAGGTATTAACTGTTTTCAGTTCCCATGTTCTCGACGTCCAAGTATGGTAAGCCAGTCGTACTCCTGGGCAGACACAGATACAACCAGCACAGCAACAGCAAGGGCAAGCGCGGATTCTACGTGTGTACCAGATGGGGCACGGGCTGCCGTGCCTCCATAAGGACCTTTAATGATGAAATCATCAAAATTAAAGATGAACATAATCATTCTTGAGTTACCTGTGCTTGTTATCGAAGTTTGGCAAGCACGGCAAGCGTGAAATTGTGTCAATGATGGCACAGATGAGAAGATGAGTTGTGTGGAAACCAGTCTCTTAAACCTGATGAAAGGCTACTAATTTCTAAAGTTCGAGCAATTGTTTTTTATTTGAGTTTGTTAAATAACTTTTGTTGTACTTGTTAAAGTTTAATAAAAAAATGTTTTGTTTCATATTTTTAGAATTTTATCGCCATCAGTCACCATTAGCACCGCCAATATTAGTATTTTACGAGCTTTTATTTAAATTGCCAGTATTATTAGTTGCCTGTGAAAAGAAAAATACAGTCAGCGTCTGTAAGTAAAAACTTATTAACATTATTAAGCATTGGAGAGGCCTTAATAATTTCCTTGATTCAAACACCTTAAGCATCACTTAGCTTGTACATATTTCTTCAAAGATGAGAGAATAAAGCCGGAATTATAAATTAAATGATATATTTTCAGAAGTGGTCATATCAACGTCCCGGCAAGGTAAACCCATGTTGGTGGTGAACGGGGAGTTTCGGTACAACTTGTACAGCGCGGGGTATAAGACCACATGGCGATGTGCCAAGTGGAGGAACCAGGGGTGCAGAGCATCCCTCGTCACTGTTGATAACGTGGTAGTGGCGATCAATGGAAGCCATCGAAATCATTAATGAAAATTAAAAAACTTTGTCAAGCTTAATTCTCTATTGTATACCTATCAAAGTTTTTATGTATACTATAAAACATTTGATGGTTTCTTGTCTAAATGTATGTAATTTTGTAAAATAATTGTTTTTGAAGCGAATATCATCGAATCCATTAAGAACTGTATTTTTTCTTTTGTACCGAAGTTTATATACTTACCTAAATTAGACTATTTTCGTTGTGGTTTTGTTAGTTTTCTTATGTAAATATTTTTGTTTAGTTTGTGTGTTTCTGAACTGGGCTGGAATCATTAAAATAAAGTAACTGTCCGATCAATGAATGTACTACCATTTTGAATAACTGAAAACCCTAGAAAGAAAATCGTACTGTCTAATTGTTTTACATTGTTTTATTTAACCATTTTCTGAATGCCAAATGGTTTTTCTACCTATACATCGACCGAAACAAAAAAATCGACTAATTCAGCGTGCTATTAACATTCATTTTATTTACTTTTATTACTTCTCTTGTTCTTTTGTAAAACAAAAGAGATACAGTACCTACGGGTATGATGGTTGTACATACATACATATTTGCACACATATCACATATTCTCGGATGTACTTCCATGATATGATGATAGTAAAAAAAAAATACTTGAATGTTGCCAATGATAAGTATTCCGTTTTCAAGTAGGTAGATATTTTGCAATTCTTTACCTTTGTTTTAATACGAATATTGGAGAAATTAACTATACATTTTAACATTCTAAATCTCTTCCTATTATATTTTAGCACCAGTCTTCATTACCTTCAGACGCGGGCGCCTACGTCCCGTGATGATAGTAGGCGAGGAACGGTACCGCCAACACGAGGTCAAAGGCTCTAAGACCAACTGGCGTTGCGTGAAGTACAGACAAGACGGCTGCCGGATGTCCGTCACCACAGTAGACGGACGAATAGTCCGGACGACCAATGAGCATAACCACTAACCACTTACCGCTGCGCAAGAGAGTCATATCGCTTTATCTGTCATTGCAACACGATATTGAAGGGGATAGGGAGTTTCTAACAGGATACAATCCATATAATAAGCCTCCTTATTTCCATAATGATATCTCATTTTCGGGCAAATAGAAAAGTGAACTGTCTGATATCCGTGATCACAGTAGACGGACGCATAGTCCGGACGACCATCATCATCTTCCTTGCGTTGACCCGGCATTTTGCCATGGCTCATGAAAACGTGGCTTGGCAACTAATCCTAAGAATTAGCGTAGACACCAGTTTTTACGATAGTACGGACGACTAACAACCATAACCATTTACCGCTGTGCGCGAGAGTCGCATCAGTTTATCACTCGTTCCAGGACGATAGGGAGTTTCTGACGGGATACAATGCAGTTTAAATATAAGGTGATCTTTCTGTTTAGAATTAGAATGTTAAAAATTGCATGCGTCGTCTTAATACTTATAGGTACGCGGTAAATATATTTGGTATACTATTTGTTATTAGTTAGGTAGTAAGAATGATATATAAATCAACTAAGGAAATCATAAATGATCTGAAACTCAATAAAGTATTTATGAATTTATTAATATTGTACGTACGTATTAAAGTATTTTTTTAATAGAACGTGTTTTAGTGCCGAGAGATGATGTATTTTTCAGTCCCTGAGATTTTACATTCCACACTGTCCTTTATTTTTCATAGAAATTTAACATTTGTGATGGCATTGCCAAACTTTGTCATTGCAAATGCCGTGTAGGGTCAGTTTGATCCGACTCTATTTATACGTATAGGGCATTGCAGTAGTTTGTTGTGCTAACGAAGCGTTTCTTTTCAGGTCCTGTTTTCACGGCGTCATCCCGCGGCGGAATAGTGTTGTTACTGAACGACAGGCGGTATAACGTGCACAAAAGCAAAGGCAGAAGAACCATCTGGCGATGCGTGAAGTATCGGACGAACACTTGTCGAGTGTCTGTGGCCACCGTGGATGGGAAAGTTGTTAGAATCACCAATGAACATACACATTAAATTGCCCCATAATATGAAGTGTCCTGTCTTCTTCTTCTTCCTCGGTCCCTCATTGCTGAGGATCGCGACCACATGTATGCTACGTCTCCACAGTGTGCGATCATAAGCCATATGGGTCACGCACTGCATGTTTCCGCCAACCACCTTCTTCACAACATCAGACCATCTCGTGGGTGCTTTCCTCGCGCTCGCTTGCCCTCTATTTGGCCCAAGATAATCTGCCTTTCTAGGTCGTGCTTTTTAGACGGCATGATATGACCAAAGAAGCTGAGTGCGCGAAGTGTCCTGTACATACGTTAAATTGTGTTACAAGGAATAAAGATTTGTAAGTGGCTGACAGGAGATAGACACAAAGTGCACAAGATAAGAAGAAAGATGGACAAACCATTAGTGGTGCGTGAAGTAGAGTAAATATATCGCTTAATAATATCGGCTGCTAAATAGTTTATGATGTTAAATCGTGTTGTACCTACTATGTAATTTTTAGTGTTACGTACCTACAAAACTTTGTTCACGGAACACTTATGGGATCACTTCGGTCTTGTTAATAATAATTATTGTAGATATAGTATTGTATTTTATAAAAAGTTTCAATGGATTGTCCATACAGAAAGATGCTGCCTGCTGCTGTGTATAATATTAACTAAATTCAATATTAATGCTTATAAAATGAATAAATGGCTGACGCAATAAGAACTACTAATCATAAAGACCAAAATGTATTAGTTACTTACCCATATTACAAATTAACTAAATAATAATTACCTACAATAGCTACCTTTTTATTTCTCTTTCGTTTATCTGTCCTATAATCTGTGTGAATCAAACATTTTGAGAATCTTTAGATAAATAAACCAAAAAAATTATTATGAGGATCTGTTGCTGCTGCTCGACGCAACGTCGCAGCGACTAAACGCTGACGTTCAAAAGATGCGAAACTGTGTGTTTTCTCTTACGGACAAACATTCAATAAGATTTTCATTTCTAGTTCCATTCTTCACAAGCTCCAACCGCGGCGGCATAGTGATGTTACTCAACAACAATCGCTACAACCGTCACAAAGTCCGCGGGCCGAAGATAATCTGGCGCTGCGTCAAGTACACGAACGAGTGCCGCGTCTCCGTGCAGACCATGAACGGAGTTGTGGTTAGGATCAATAATCAACACACGCATTTTTAGATGTAATGTGTGTTTAAGTTTATGCAGCTGGCGGGAGATCAGTCATGACCAGGGTACGTGGGAAAGGAAGACGGATGACTTTACACTGCAGTGTAACGCCTAGCTACACTCTATTCTTATATAAAATAAAATAAATTAATATTTAAGGATCATTTTGGTGAGAGCCATACTCTGAGTAGCTCTATTAAATGTAATAAATACTGTGTGTAACATAGCTGTAAATTGATACATTTTATAATACTAAATATGTACATAATCCGCTCTCTCACAGAACACTCTTTTTCTGTACGACTAGTATTGAATAAACTGGCTCCGGCCTACGGGTTACGGTGGCGGCGTAGCAGTTCGTAGCGACAATTCTCGTACCTATTTAGTACGAGTATGATGATAAGAGTGATAAACAATAATTTGTTAACCCACATTCATTTAGCAATAAGTTGTCAACTTTAAGCCTCAATTTTTTGTGTTGACATCTATTGCAAAATGAATATGGATTAACCCATTATTGCTTATCAGCACCGTTTATACGGATGTATGTGATGTGATCTAGATTAATGATTTATGAATTTACCTGTGTCAATATTTAACGTATTTAAATTAATTTTATTGTAATATATGTATTTAAAATAATGAAGATAGTGTTTTATCAATAAAAAAGCATTAGAATTAAGTGTCAATATAAATGGCTTTATTAACCTAATATTGTTTTATTACAACATGTAGGTACAGGTACCAAATGTCTGGTATATAATATATTAACATTCTCCTTTATAAACATACGTCTAGATGTGATACACTTTTACTGCAAAATGTGGCCGGCAACTACAAGAATCTTGCTTTTACTAACTAATGTTAACTAAACTTAGCCTATAGTGTTTTTACTATAAGAGCCAAACATTTTACATATATTGAATAGGTATACGTTTTATTACCAGGTCCAATTTATAAAACTTCTAACCGCGGCGGTATCGTGATGCTGCTGGACAATAGGCGTTTCAACATGTACAGCAAGCACGGCTTGAAGACGAACTGGCGGTGCGTCAAGTACACGCCCGGGTCCGCGTGTCGAGTCTCCGTGGTGACAGTTAATGGCGCTGTAGTGAAAATAACTAATGAGCACAACCATTAAAGTAGTAAGAATTCGAGTAATTCTTACTCTGTCAGACCTAAAGCGTATGTAAATGTGATTCAAAGAATGAAGATAAATTAAATTCACTGGAACCACGTAAATATATCAGATCTCTGTAGTAAGTACTTAACAGTTCTTAACGCCTTTGTGCTACTGTGAAAATAACTAACTGTCGCGTCCAATGACGACCTCTACGTCAGTTCGTTTCCCGTAACTTGGTTGTAGACATTTGGAAAATGGAACTCTGGAATAGGGAACTCTTAGGGGCGTAATTATTAAAAAGTATTTTTTTATTCGGATGACTGTGTTTTTGTTGCTGTTCTGTATTTTTTGACGAAGCATGCCGTGTGTGCAGCACCTGTGACGCAACCTGCGCTATGTATTGAACTCTTTATACTCTCTCTCACAGAACCAGGCGTGTCTCACTCCGCGATTTCGTCGCTTTGCTACAGGTAGCTAAAAGTACATCCGTTCGGCCCCAATTTTGGGGTTTGCCATAAGCCGCGCGTGGCGTTGTCGCCACCTAGCGGCCATATCTGTGCTGATCGTAACAGACGCGTTTTGTTAGAGAGTGAGTCTTCTGTACTTAGTACTATTATTTATTCTGTGACAGAACACTTACTAAACTTGCACTGAATAAATTTGTCACGGCCTATGGGTTACGGCGGCGTAGCAATTCGCAGCGGTAATTCTCGTATGTGATGTGATCTAGATGAATGGTTTATGATTTATATGTTGGAATATTGATGTATTTAGGTAAATTAAGATAATGTTTTTTCAATAAAATAACATTAAATTAAGTATCAGTATAAATAGTTATCATCGTACATTTAAAAATGTGTTTAAAAAGTTTCAATTATATTTGTACTTAGTCCGTGGTAAACTAATGTAGTAGTTGTCTTCAGTTCTGCCATAGAACGTCGCGAATTTAAGAGCTAGAAAGAAAAAGAAAAAACCCAGCCGCTGGCAACATTATGTCAGTTTTTAGTTTCGCGCCAACGCGGAACGTCTCGCGAAACCGGTTTCGGTGTGATAAATTGTTTTTTCAGTGAAATTTCAGGAATACAGACCAAAATTATTATGTCTAAAATGATAAGTGGAAGTTTAAATTACTATAAAAAGAAGAGTTGATATGAAGATCTACGAAATTTGGAGTAATTTACATATGACGCTATGACATGTTTCCGTCATCCCAACAATGTTTTTGTTACATACAAATACTATTACTGGCATAGTATGTTATATTACTCGTATGCCCTGTTTTCCGGTGGAAAACAACATTTTTGTAACCATATACGAATGATAATAACAATGAATAAAAAAGTTATCATAACCTAATCATAACCTCTCAGGCCTCAGTAATACTGCGTTGCAGTAACTTCAGTGTCGAAGATTGTTTATTCACGATCACGACTTTACTCTGATCGTCTTTTCACTCTTTTCCGTTGGAAAAGTATGCACATTTTGAAACTTACAAAGCATCATCTTTAATACCAATGGAAGACAAGATACAGAAATAAAATATACTCAGTCACTCGTTGAGTGAAGACATAAAGTATAACAGCCGTATTCATAAACAGTTAGAGCATTGATCATCAGTTGCTGATAACCGGATGTCACAAAACGTGATTCATAAACACTTTTTAGCGCTAAACAGTTGATCATCTCTTTATTAAATCCTCGGAAAGTTACGGAGCCGAGGACCCTTCTTTATCTGTTTATTATCTGCTATTTTACAAGATGGCGGTCACGAAACAGCTGATTTTGGCAAGAGTGACAAGAGCAAGAGCAAATAGTACGTTTTGGTTAAAATCCCAAATGTGAATGGAAAACAACTTTAATATGTGCAATTACGTATTACATACCTGGATATAGTGCGAAAATGGCGCGAAACCTAAATATCCCGCTTTTTATAAGTTGTTTATGTGATTTTGTGTATGGTGATTTTCGTTTAACCAAAATATCGAAGAAGGCAACAGAATTCTATGATCGCGTAGTCGGAAAAATGCATCATAAACGGAGCGAGTTCCTCCCTCACAGCTATTAGGCGTTTGGAGAAATAGGTAAACCGCCAGATTCACTTAAATCTATGCGGGCCAGCTTCATTGCTCGCCATACAATCGCATTTTCGAAACCAAGTTTGGCTTGGCAAGTAATATAAGAGCGTTCCATGTTCCTAATTAAAAATATTTGGAGGAGTCGCCATCGTCGGACACGGCGAGGACTTACTTATATTTGTGCGTAAACCCTTTAGTTATTCGTTATTACCACTTGCCAGAAACGTTGTTTTTAATTTAAGATCAGGGTGTTCGCATTTCGCAAACTTAAATTTAATTGCATTTCTTGCGCACATTATACCTACCTATATAATATTATAGACCCTGTAAGAGTACATCAATCTCGTTCATAGTTTGCAATTGAATAACTAACCATTATACCTAATGAGATTATAATATTTACCATAAGTTAACTTGTTTTATAGACATATTTAACCGACTGTGTTTAATAAAAAATATCACAGGTAAGTAGGCACTACTTAAAAGTATCAACTTATTTACAGGTAAAAGAAGTGTGCACTCTTGTCAGTCTGGTAAAGTGATGAAAAATCTGAAAAAGTCACGGGTATATGCAGTCATTGCATAGGCAGTTTGCTCAATATTGGCTTTGAGCATAACAATTTGGCCTCCAGGTAAAAATATTGCAAGCTGAACTTTATAGAATGAAAGTTTCAACTAATTATTCAGTATGGTCATCCAGGTTGGATTCTATACCTACCTGTTCTTGACGCTAAGGTTTCCAGTGCTCCCAAAAATGCACTGTCGGCTATTTGTAACTCCGCTAGTTGCCTGTAGGCTGCAGTGCTTAATATCAGATGGGCAGCACTAAACTTGTCCTTGTCATTGTCTGGTATTCAAAAATACCTTTTAATTTTATTCTACATAAGAACCATTAATTACCAATATTATTTTTGAACTTCTTTGAACTAGGTACATAGCATGAACTTACCTATGAATATCTACTTTACTTTATATAAATTGTACACTTTCATCAGAACAATATTGCAAACACATGAATATCATAAATATGTGCAAAATAGGGTCCTACTTTCCTTTTTAGAACTCTCAAAATGATTTGCTATTATGGTATTTATATGAAAATTTATTTTCTAATAATAATCTGGTGCTTTATTTTATACATGGTATGGTGTGACATAATTTATTTTAAGTACAGGAAACATCCCTATTAGACTGCTAGATACATTTAAGATTTTATTGCATTGTAATTAGAAAAATGGAATTTTGAGTATTTCAATATGGGTACAGTCGCCTGCAATAATATGTTACTCTTCGAAGGCTGCAAAAATGTGCAATGCTCTTATGGGCCTTTGTTGTGTAACATATTATTGCAGGTGACTGTACATCATTAATAAAAATTGTACAAACCTTAACAAGTCAAAAAATATATTTAATTAGTAAAATAAAACACCAATTAAATTAGAACAATTTTATTACTTCAACCTAAATCAAGCTAGGTTTTCATTTTGATGTTTTTTTTCTTTTAGGTTTCTTGCTGATTTCCTGCTGGGACTTGCAGTGTACGGAGTCAGTTACACTTCTCTGACCAATATTCACAGCTGTTCACAGGCCACAGCTTTTCTTCCAAAGCCTGGAGTTATTCAACAATAACAGTGGCTAATGATGGTACTTTCAGGATCTGAAAAGATGCAATAATTTGAATAAAAGTATTTTTGTATTCAACAATTTTCTTTAATTTTTAGCTTATGATATAATGGATGTACTTAAGTTAGGGTCACATGATTCAATATAGTTATGGTAACTAAGTATCATTTTAAGCTATAGACAGAGATCAATATGACTTCATTTATTATTCATTACCTATTAGGTACTATAATATGATATCATTGTACATTGACCTTACAAACTCTCTGGAATAGATGTCCAAACTGTCTGATGAGATATAGATTAGCCAACTTAATTATAACCAACTGTACGCAGAAAACATCTTATTTTTAATCAGCAGGTACACAGTATCTATACACACACCTGTACACTGGTATTTAAATACTGCCTAATTTGTGAACCATCCTTCCTCGTAGTAAGTAGGTTGGCTAGGTGATCGAGTATAATAACCATCGCATTGTTCCATGCATAAAATAAATACCATTACAAAATTATTACTAATGACACGATGACAAGAAGTAAACTCGCGACACAACGGCTTGTTACAATAAAACATCACTTGTACATATAATTATCATTTGGTTCCATTGTATGGTTAAGAAATATAATACCTATAATAGGTAGGTACCTATGCATAATTTTAAACAAATACACCAAGCTCCACAAAGCACGGATAAATTTACCAAATTTATAAGTGTTATAACCTTTAAATAATGTCAAAGCCGTCAATGCAAGTGTCAATCTTAACATGTTCAGATACTACATTTTATGTTACGTACCTATGTCTATAATATATTATAAATAGATGGTCATGCCCAAAATTTGAACTGTACCTAGAGTTATCATCAAAATCGCTGCAGACTTTTCTTTGTCTAACTCTAAACACTGCAGGTATGTAAGGTAAACAAGAAAGTATAGGACATTGTTCATACCTGATTTAGTGAGTCTGAATGGACTTCGTTTTGTTGACCCGTTGTGAATTTCTGCCGCAACCAGAATAAATTAGTGTGAACTCATGAACCATTATTCAATGGTTCTTCTTGCGGAGGCGAGTGGGGTCTGGTACGGTATCTGGCTTCGACTTCTTCTCTTCGCTAATTATGCACTTCTCGGTTAGTTTGAAAGAACCCCACTTCTTTCGACTCCATTCCACATAATATTGAAACTAAAAGCAATAAGATATAGGTATATCAACATTGCAGTGAACTCATATTATTACTTGTTGCTGTATAAGATACTTGTCTGTAAACGTAGTTACTCACCAAGTTTTATAAAATTTCCGGCCATGCAGCAATCTTTAATTATTTTTGTGGCACAGAAGCTATTTTAATAAGAGATAATTCCGAAAATTAGTCAAAATAGTAAATCAACTTCTTCATGATATTACGATTGGCCGCTAGTGCTGCTGTCAAACTTTTTTTTTAATTTAATGTTCAGCCATATTTTAGTCTATGATGCGCCAAGATGCCAACATAACGCGTCTAATCTGCTTATTAGTTAAGAAGCCCCTAATAAACGTTTATAAATCATGGTTCTTATCAACGGCTTATTAAGCCTAAACAGCGGATTAGCTAATAAGCTGATCATTCCTCATTTAAGGATTTTTTATGAATACGGCTGTAAATCTGTACATATACTATTACAACATAATATGTTATATTATGTTTTCCTCCCGGTGGGAGAGTAGTGCATAACATTTACAAGGTATGTAAATAAAGGACCATTAGGTACCTTTAATTTTTTCAAGGAACTGATTCTCATTCATTCTGACCCGTTGGGCTAAGATGACTTAAGTACATTTCAACAGATGTTTCAGTCCAAGATGAATCGACTTGTACGAGTTCCCATTTCCATTTTTTGTTGGAACTCTAAACGGTTGGGTTACCGATACATATATTTGGATGAGCCTGGTATATAAAATTTATTATATCTGTCCTTGCCCTAAATTAGGGTGCCAGAAAATGTTAGTTTTGGTCATAAAATTATCTGAAGTGAGCTTCAGACTCAAAATTTGTTTTTTCATTAATTAAAGAGTATACTAGAAGTGGTTTTTTACAAAACTGGATTTTGGACCAAAATAACCCACAGAAGAGGAATAACAAATGAAAAACGAAAAAGATGAAGTCCCCAACTTAAACTTGTTGGATATACCTACAATCAAAGTTTAATGTTATGCTGGAAATACCAAGTACAAACAATATAACATAGACTGGACACTGACATAAAAGAGTCCCTTTTGAATAAAACTATTAAATTTATCATGGTAGACATTACCGTCCTTGCTGTCACTGTCTGATAATGAGCTCAATTTTTTATATGCTCAGATACAGATAATATCTATCATAAACAAATCTGTTATATGCATCCACATTACACACATACCTAAAGCTGTGAGACAGGTGGTCGACAGAAGTGGAGAGTCTGTGTAAAATACAAAGTATTGAGTGCTGAATGGTAATTGATTCATGCATTAAAATGATTAAAGGATCAGTCTATTTTGGTAAGTAAGTAAATACCCAGTATTAAGATACCATCATGTGGATGTCAGCAAAATTCTCAAAACATTTAAGTACTTTAATGAACAGATACTGATACTAGTGTCATGGTTCTTATAAGTTTCTTATACATATACATGTATAAGTCAGAGTATTATGACTCAAGCTGTCATAGTAAGTACAATACAACATAGTACTTAATATTTTACAACATTCAATTTAATTCCTCTCTTCATAAACATGCAACAAACATCAAGTGGATTGGAATATGATGATTCATGCTATAATACCTACTATATGGGCATATTGCAATCAGAAGGCGTCATAAATAAGACATTTTATTAAAATATTTATTTATTTAAGTGACTTTGATCACACAAATTGAAAACCCAAGATGGATTATTGGGAAATATAAGGTTTTTTCAACTTTAAGGTTTAATTTATGTGTATAATTTTAATATTACACAATTACTATTACATGAGTAGATACACCAAGAAAAATTTTAAGCAGGATAATTAAAAATATATAATCATAATAATATTCTCGGGCCTAACTAGAGTTTATTATAACATATATAGAAATGTATACTCATATGATGGACCTTGCACCTAAGAAACAACTACCAAGAAAGGTTTGCCTAGGCCTTAATAATTATAATTATCTTTATGAACTGTATTAAGTACATATAACAGTCCTTTTAGGGTTTATAGATCTTCTTATTCAAGTTTGATTCTTCAATGAGATAAGTGTCTAAAATCTATAGGTATTACAGAATACACAGTGCAATGTAGGTTTGCATCTACCTATATGTATAGCAGACTATGTGCCAGCAGTGAATTATATACCGTTTTTTGAATTATGTGCCATATCATTAAGAAGGAGAGTTAGCAAAGAAGGAAGTTAGCAAAAAGATCCAATTTTCCCTTGGAGATATTGACATAATCCATTAAATAGCAATAAGAAAATAACAAATATCCAACTAACTTCACATATTTTAATGTGAGTCCTATATAATAAATATAACTATATACCATTCATAAAATATTTATTACAATTGCTCAGAGAAAGAATAATATACTTAAATAACAATCACATGAAGATGTACCAATACATCACAAATAAGAATGACATCTTTGAAGATGACAATGATAAATCTTTATTTTGGGTCTTTGTCGTCTATTTACCTGGCTTCTTAGACTAGGTGTTAAATAAGATGGCTCTAAGAGATACACTTAAATTACTTAATTTAGTTATTAGTGTGTTTATTTAATACCAACAATAATATTTAGAATAAAAAAAAAAAAAAAAATGTCTTACGATCTCTTTTCTTAGGATAACAGCTTTTTTATAACATCCCTAACTATTCAAGGATAACCAGTAATTTGAGATACAAATATCAAAGTATTTACAATCTGAGCCCTATGTATATATAGATTGAATGGCCCTGAAAATAAAAAACAGGAAACACATAACATAATACTTAGAGATGTCCCATCTGTATCTTAAACAAGGTGATTCACTCTTCATCATGCTATAAAAGAAGCTGGAAAACCAGGGTGTAACCACCACAGGATTGGGAGTTATAGATATATATATATATATAGTCATTTTAGATTGATAACAATTTTGAGATATTGATCTCCACTCTCGTAACTATTAAGAGACTTAAGATGTAGATGCTGAATGACTTGCTGGTAGGTGGATTATATGGAATAAGAAGGTATCATTCAAGAAATCATTATACAAGGAAAGTTAAGACCTAGGCATATTATACTTTTCTCTATATCTAAGAATCTTACCTTTATGAGAAGAAGAAATATTTATTTATATATTTAACTAAGGCATCAGATTTTAATAAGGCTGAGTGAATGTATTTCCCAATTTACCACATCGATTTTAAACCTTATGTCAAAGTGATAAGGTACAATTTTCAATAAGATATGCCTGTTAAAGGGTTAATTATGACAAACTTATATTTTATTTCATTTTTGTTAACATACATACCTGTAATTACTTCATAGTCGACCATAGACTTGGTCTTACTTACTAGACTAGTAATTACTAGACCTAAATCTTATTGTTGTGTGTATTTATCGGACAAATAGTATAACCGCCAATGAATTTATGACTCGCTTAGAAAGTGTGCTCGCTAAGATCGCGGATTATGATAAGGATTGCATTATTGTAGGCGACATGAATATTGATTTTTTAAATGATGACCCTTCTAGGAATAATTTGATTGATTTACTAGCTGTATACAATTTTAGATGTATTGTAGATTTTTATACTAGGATTAGCAGTCATTCGGCTACGTGTTTAGACCATGTATATACTAACTGCCGGCCCGATGTAACGCATGCGTCTCCTGTGGCTACAAACATTAGTGATCATCTCGCGGTGCGCTGCGAGGTGATGTACCAGGCTCGCGCGCCACCGGCGCCGGCGCGGTTGGCACGCGCATTTACTCATGCGAACCGAACTTCCTTCATAGAAGCATTATTCAGTATAAACTGGAACGATTTGTGGAATCGCCGTGGACGCACGGCTGCGCAGATGGCGTCATCTACTATAAATATTATTAAATATCACTTTGACAGTTGCTTTCCATTTAAATTGTATAATCGTAAGAATCAATCCTGGGTATCAGATGACATTTTCAATTTAAAACTATTTTTATTTGATATTATTAAAATTGGCAATGTGTTTCCAAATAATGAACGCCTAAAACAAATAATCGACAGTACACATAAGAGGTATAACGAGCTCGTTAGGCAGACAAAATACGACCATTATAAAAATACTATAAAAATGAGCCAAAGTGCCTCCAAATCCATGTGGCAAATTGTAAATAAGGAACGGGGCAGAACCTCACGCCCTCTGGCAGATTTTTTTGATGTTGTCGTAGACTCAGACGGGACCAGTTTTGCATCGAAACAGGACGCTGCGAGTGCTATGAACAAACGGTTTGCGTCCGCGGCGGCGGCATGTGGAGCACCGAGCGCCGACTTGCCGCAGGTGAGTGCCGCGCTGAGCCTTGCCCGCGCGCCGGCTGATTGTAGCCTGCTCCTCCGTCCGTTCTCTGTAGCTGAGGTGTTTCAAATAATCACCAAAAACATCCCACACAAAGCCACTAAAGATCTATACGATATTTCTATGGAGCTCATATATATCGCTGCCACTCCCCTATCACCTGTGCTGGCGGATCTGTATAATCAATGCATTTTCGAAGGAGTCTATCCCTCATCCCTTAAAACAAGTAAAATTTCACCTGTGTTTAAGGGAAAAGGAAAAAGAGAAAACATTGATGGATACAGACCCGTCTCCATAATTCCAGCGGTGGCTAAGGTGTTCGAAAATGGCCTCAGCTCGCGACTAACGGATTTTCTTACGGCTACAGACGCTCTGTCTGTGCGGCAATATGCCTACCGCGCGGGCCGCTCGACTTGCGGGATGACGCGTGAGCTGGTGCGCTGTGTTGTGGGTGCTCGCGAACAGGGCCGGCAGGTCGCTCTGTTATGCTGTGACCTGTCGAAGGCGTTCGATGTTGCTGACCACAGCGTGCTCGCTGTCAAACTGCGCCACTATGGCATTAGAGGTAAAGCGCACGCACTCTTAACAGATATGCTTCATGGTAGGTCCCAGGCAGTGGTAGGTGACGGGGGCAGAGTGAGATCGGAAGCGATATCGACGGTAATGGGAGTTGCACAAGGGTCGTCGGTGTCGAATATACTTTTCTCGCTGCTTCTAAATGACCTTCCGGAAGCAATAACAGCGGGAGAAGCTTATATGTATGCCGATGACGTCGCTGTTGTAGTATCCGCACCCAATATAGATGAACTCGAGCAGCGCCTAAATGAAGTTGCTAGTCAGGTATCGCGGTATTTCAGTGTGAACGGCTTAGCACTTAACTTAAAAAAGACCAATTTCCTCCATTTCAATCTTGCTGGAAGAGATCCTAGAGATCTAGTGGTACTCGTGGACCGTGTCAGAATAGACCGGGTCCAAAGCGCCGCATTTCTGGGCATTGAACTTGATAGGGGCCTCCAGTGGGAAGCACACACTATGAAAGTTTGTAACAAACTGGCGGGTGCCTGCTTCGCACTGCGACGCCTGGCAAGGGTGGTGCCCAGGGATGTGGTGAGGTCCTGCTATTTTGCCACTGTGCACTCGATCCTCCAATACGGTGCGGAGCTGTGGGGCCGCGCTGCCGAATGGGAGCGTGTCTTCCGAATGCAGAAAAGAGCCGTCCGAGCGATTGTACAGGTAGGACAAAATACATCTGCAAAACCACTCTTTAAGGACCTCCAGATACTCACGCTGCCCTCTGTAGTCATATACCAAGTAGCTGTCTATGTGCGATGCCACCTTAATGAATACGCGAGAGGAGCTGACGTGCACGGTCGTAACTTGCGGAATGCCCACAGGCTCCTGGGTGTTAAGCATAGGTTAGCCAAGTCAGCGAAACTAACCCACGTGATGGGGCCGACTGTGTACAACAGACTGCCGAGTCATGTCACGAATGCGCCGTCATTAATGAGCTTTAAAATACAACTGAAACGATGGCTTATCGAGCACACTTTTTACAGCTTTAATGAGTTTATGGAGTACAAAATAAGTACCCAAACTTAGATTTATATTTAATTTTTAATTGTATATCATATTATTATGTAAAATGTTACAAATCTTATTTTGTAAATAATTTCTTGTAAACAATATTTTTGACATGTAATACGAACTATTATGAATAAAATATATGAAATATATATATATATATGAAATATATGTCTATTCTTTATTCTGTTGCCGCACACGCACGCTACTAGACGTACTTCGTTTTAGCTCTCAGTCATTAAATCCGTATGGATTAATGCTACGACTAACGATTTATCGCGTTAGATATCGCATAATATCGCAATAAAAAAGTGTTAGTGATTCCATGATTCTCTCCAACATATCCATGATTCACAATATTTGTGACGAATGGAGCAACGTATAGTACTTGATAATTATTTAATTTAATTGTAGACAAACACAAAATTAAATTGGGATCGGTTTGAAAGTACAAGGAGAGTTTTGACTTAACATATATACTTACATATAATATAATGTTGTTAATTTACCATTTCATAATTAAGTCTTGTCAACAGTTAGTGACCTGACAGTTATAAGTGGTACTAACTTATTGAATAAAATGAAATCTGTATAATGGAGATATAATTATGGTAATTATAATAAAGCGTGTGAGAGAGACAAAGGATAGTATGATTGACTTCAACAACAAGAGTGCAGATGAATGATAAATAGTAATTATTGTTTTTCAAGGCGCGCCTTGGTCCAAATGACAAAAACAAATTATAGTATTTAAATACATAACTTACGATTTACCTACCTACAGTAACTGTACAACTAAATATTATTACTAAAAGGTTAAAAAAAGAAAAAAAAAATTACTAAATAAAATGTAAATAGGTACAGAAATTTACAAACTTTAAATAATTTTTGTGTGTGTAATTTGATTATTCCAGAACTAGAATAAATTAGGTACAAATTAATTTGGTTATAGTATGAGCACGCAAATTATTTAGGCAACTTATGATACTTAGTAATGTCATGTAATTACTCACGCTTTGCCTTGTCTTACAGACATTAAGTTTGTAATAGCGAGGTACCTTGCTAGAGAACAATGAATCTCAGCTAGGTCATTGAAAGGTACTCGTATATTATATTAAAGCTTTCTCTTACATATTATGCCTGAATAATAACCAATTTTATAATGATAATTAGACGTTTGATTAGTAGGTAGTTACAGATATTTCAAAGCAGGCTCTCATGAGCGATGCTTGATGATGATGGGATATTTCCAAAGATCCAGAGTTCTCGAAAACTATCATTAGGTCTGTTATTAATTCCATAATGCAATTCCATAATTTGGTTAATAATAAGTTTACACTTGTTTCTTAACTGTGTTTTTCAATATTTATATATTATGAATATGGGACACAAGTATGTTCCTGAGAGGCTAAACGTTATATCATTACAGTTAGTTATTGATGTTAAATTCTCTAAACATCTACATTAGTTTACCACGGACTAAGTACAAATATAATTACAGGATTAAACGAACTTACCTGAAGTGAAGTTCTATCCTGATTATATGAAGTACTTAGTCCGTGGTAGGAGCTTCCCTCCCTCCCAAGTTAACATTCATCTTGTTAACTTCTTCCCTTGTTAGCCTCTCGATTTAGCTCTAAACTTACTGACATAATGTTGCCAGCGGCTGGGTTTTTTCTTTTTCTTTCTAGCTCTTAAATTCGCGACGTTCTATGGCAGAACTGAAGACAACTACTACATTAGTTTACCACGGACTAAGTACTTCATATAATCAGGATAGAACTTCACTTCAGGTAAGTTCGTTTAATCCTGTAATTATAATGTGCTTCATGGTATCTACTGTTTATTTTTTCGTATTTGATTTATTCATGTGGCAATAAACACCGTCCTAGTAAACCCGATTAATTAATAATATACATAAACAAATACAAAACCAAGAAGAAAAATAAACAAATGGGTTACTTCGCTCGGGCGGACGAAATTATAGGTAGGTAGGTAGGTAGGACCCGGGTATGTCCTTAAACTACGTCCAAGACCACCGGTGGACGGGCAGCAGCGTCCCTCAAATTCGGTGTACTCGACTGCGATCGCCAACCCGCCTGCCAAGCGTGGCGATTATGGCATTCACCCCCCAAAAAGGGGGAGGCCTATGTTCAGCAGTGGATGTCTTATGGCTGAGATGATGATGATGATGATGAATAAAAGTTTTATTTCCAGGTCCAATTTATAAAGCTTCTAACCGCGGCGGCATCGTGATGCTGCTGGACCAGAAGCGTTTCAACATGCACAAAATACAAGGCATGAAGACGATCTGGCGGTGCGTCAAGTACACGAGGGCGGCGTGTCGAGTCACCGCGATGACAGTTAATGGCGCTATAGTGAGAGTTACTAATGAGCATAACCATTAAAAATAGTAAGAACTCGAGTAATATTGACTCTGACAGACCAAGCAAATGTACATGAAATTAAAGGAATGAAGACGATCATGTAATGCGTCTTCCGTAGCAAAATAGTTATTTTTCTACTCATCGACTATAATTCTTGAATTAAGATTTTTTATACCAAACTTCAATTGGGTATTTTTAATGTATGGGCTCCCAACTCAACTATAATATTCATAACGATACAGTTTAGTCAACTATAATGAAATTGACCAATCACAGCTTGCCGCGATCAAGAGGACGAAACAAAACCATAGCTCAAATTAATTATTTATTTTAGGTTGTATAGTAGAAACAATTGGTTCATAAGTCAGAAACGCGCATGTGACACCCTTAATATAGCAACATCCATAGACTACGAAAACCACTTAGTGTTGCTTGTTAGTCTCCATAGGCTACGGTGGCCAAAATCGAGAAAACAACTGTCTAAAAATTGAATTTAGCGCGGAGCAAGTACCAGGGCCTCATGAGTTACGAGAAGGTGTCGTTGACCAACGCGCCGGGCGCGGCGGCCGGGGCGCGTAGTATGAATAAGGTATCTCGGCTGCTCGCGTAGCATCTTAGCTGCATACTTTTGGTTTGGTTTGTTTGTATGATTCTACTAGTTTAAAGTATTATTTTTGTTGACTCGTAGAAAAAGTCTTGTATACAATAGTGATATAATCAAGCTTTTCAATCTCGTACCAGACTTAGGCAACTCAGCAAGCTTCGTTGCCTAAACACGGTACTCGACTGAAAAGCTCTCTATTATATCACGATTGTATAAAATACTCTCTCAAATCAAGTTCAACCGAAAAAGTCTTGAAGGAACTGTCATGGGCATTGCTACTAGTATTCACCGCGAGGAGTATAATGAACATAAGCAAGGAAGTTGTGGAATAATAGTAGTTTATGTGACTGCTATACTTATAATGAATTATTTTTAAATACGAGTAAGAGTTTATGAAACGAGCTGAAATTTGCGGTTTTGAACGCATCATAGGGGTATTATTGTATATACCGTGTGGATAAACAGTTTAAAACTGAACTAAAATGATCGGTCTGATCATTTCGTGGCACTTTATCCTTTCTATGTTATCCTGTTTTGTATAATATTCTCTTCTTGTTTGTGTTTACGAATAAATTAGGTTTCTTCTCTATCTATATTCTATCCTATTCTTAAAATTAATAAAATATTTTGATGATACTTAAAACTAGTTACTTTGAAACTGTACCTACGCACGACTTGGATTTGTTTTTTCAGAAATCCTCCCATTACAGTGACATTAAACAGACAACAACTCATAATGTATAAACTGAAATAGAAAAAGTGACCAAGCCTTGCAAAAGGGCTTGGTCACTTTTTCTTTAGAGTATGATATTTATTTTAGTTAAAAATTTACATAAACTAATGTGGCTACTTAAAAAACATCAATCATGTTTAACTTTTTAGGTCCATATTTTACAAAATCGAGCCGCGGCCGCCCAGTGATGATATTCCGCGGCAAACGGTACAACATGCTGAACAGGCGAGCTGGCAAGGCGGTTTGGCGATGTGTGAAGACCAACTCGCAGTTCAGCTGTCGAGTCTCCATCACTACTGTGGATAACAATATCGTCAAGATTAATAATAAACACAGCCATTGAAGATGCTACATGTGTTGTGCAGTACTCGGATTCGGGCCGTATTGCGTTGCACCAATGCATGGTAGATGATAATATGACAAGTCACTTTACAATTTGAGCTTTGTATACAGTATTATTTTATAGTTTGGAACTTGGTATATAGAATAAGTTTTATTACGAGTCACTTGTGCTTTAACCTAAATCTAAATAATAAACAATAGTTGCACATATCTGAAATACGTTCTTTTTTTAACGATTATATTTATAATCTCGTAACCAACACTTTCTAACATTGGACGATTGTAGGTTTTCCTTAAGTTCCAGTGTCCAGGGATTCAAGGACCCACCGTAGATATTGCTGTCTTAAGTCATCATTTTCCATCAGGTGGGACTAAGGTCAATCTAAATCTATTTTTCTGTTTTCGCTGATACACTAATACAGCTATAATACGACAGTCAACAACGTTATGTAATTCTATTTTAAATAAATAATGTTATTATGTTAAAACACAATAGGCATGTTGACAAGTTTCTAGAACTGTATTCATTTTATAGATAGACACGTAATTATTACAAAAAAAAATATTAAACAATTTTATTCATTAATTTTAAATACTAAATAGAGCTTAATTAGTTTAGTGTTTAAAGTTTGAGCCTAAACGCACCAAGCTGTCACGTGACGTCACGAACAGATAAATAAACAATCTGTTGCCAAAATGTCAGTCCTAGCGTAGAACAAAAGCTGTAGAAAGTATTTAATTTATATCTCTTTCTAAAAGATCAGTATTACGTAAATATATAAGCTAAAATAATGAATAACAAGTTTTACATGTCTTATGCAGTGCCTATGTGTAAAAGAACAACAATCAAGACTCTAGAGTATAAAACAAATATTTGTTACATGATACTTACGTTGCAGTTACGGATTTTGACTTGAATGATATTGTTACTTGCGAACTATATGTATACATATTACGTTCAGCGATGATAAAACCATTTCAAAAATGAATCACAAGAACTGATTTCACACAAAAACACTTACAGTTACAATTTAAAATGAATTATTATTGGGCCCAGATATAACTTTTTAAATTTTATTTTTTTTGTTTCCGACAGCCAACATGGCGATGATAGTTCCATTCAGCCAAATTATTAAAAAGATTTTGGTGAAATATCATATAATATAACATTGTATTTATTTAATAACAAATAAATATATATTTTTATATCATGTAATAATATTTTTTGTACGTAATAAATGTCTATTGTCGAAATAAAAAATACATACAGTTTTTGAACATCCAAACTCTTTGGCGGTGTCGTATGGATTACGGTCAGGTTTGACGACTAGTCTGTGGTGATTCTCATGTCATGACGTCACGCGCTCCGATTGGCGTTTGCAGTCACGTGATACTGGGCATTATTTTAAATACTTTTGATTATTTTTAATTAATTTATTACGCATATTTACACTTGCAAAATATGATTTTCAGCATTCTAATATTCCCTGCTATGGTAAAAACATAACAATGTTATATATTCGCGATTCATGTCAACATGCCTATTTCCTTTGTAATCTTACATTCATATTTCTGTTCTAGTTCCAATGTTCGTATCATCTCGGAGCGGCCGGCGGCCCGTCCTGCTTCTGGGCCATAATCGGTTCAATTATCACAAGGAGCAAGGAGCGAAGATTGTATGGCGGTGCGTCAAATATACTACGATCGCCTGCCGGGTGTCCGTCACCACTATCGACGGTGTTATCATCAGGACGCTTAACGATCATAACCATTAGGGATTTGTTAAAAACATTACTTGTTTTCTTAATGAAATTTAACTAGACCGCGAGTAAGTTTAACAGTTCAATTACAACTGTTGCATGTAGGTAACTACATATTTACGCTAGAAATGCAAAATCTGTGTTACGTATGCGGTGCGTGTACATAGTTAGTACGCTTTTGTAAAGCTTTTTGTTTTTGTGTTCACATAAAAAATGTTTTAGAGTGATCTTAAATAAAAAATAGTTGATGTTTTTTTTCTTATTTCTTTTGTTATGATTAGGTGTGTACGGCACCTGATTAATAAAATAGGTATTAAGAATATTTATAATCTGCTTAAATATATTATAAAAAAATCCACAGTTGTATGATTAAATGCTGTATATTTTTCCGTAGACCCCGAAGTCAAAATAATTATCCATCCGAGACAAAAAAGATCCCGCACCGCGTTCAGCACCGAACAACTGAAAGCACTGGAGGAGATCTACCTCGCCAGCAGGTATCTCGAAACTAGTGACCGTATACAACTGGCGCAGCGACTGCAGATCCCGGACAAGGCTTTGAAGATATGGTTCCAGAACAGGAGAATGAAAGAGAAGCACGAGTCGGCAGAGTACGGCGACAGTCCGGGTTCGAATAGCAGTACACCATCGTCCTCAAAAAGGGTTTCGGTGGATATACAACTATTTGATGAACAAAAGTAAATATTTTATAAATATGTCGTGTATAGATTAACTTTAAGATAAGTTTTTAACTGTGTGTTGAATACTCAGCATTTCTATCAAATTTAGGTGTAAATAAACTTTGTGATTTAGAGCAGAGAGAGATAAATTGCTTTTACTGTTTACAGTTGTTTAAATTCTTCTGAAGTTTTTTATCAGGCCCTCTGTTTACTTACTACTTAAGTATAAAACACCTGTGTTCATAATAGGTAATTTTCGTGTTTTTTTTACTGCATACTTATTCATTCCCATTATACAACACCAATCTGAAACTTATCCACTTTTGATATGATTTTCACAAAACCTTATAATTTTATTCGATTTCATTTTAAATAGTGGGATTAATATGGGTATGGGGCAAACAAGGGTTTTAACATTCGGTGTGTTTCCAGCGCCTTTCCTAACGAGGTCTCGTCAAGGCAATCCTATTCTGGTAGTAGGTGGCCAGAGATACAATCGTTGCATGGTGAAGGAGCCAAAGACCACATGGCGATGTACACAGTGGTACCGTGGATGTCGAGTGTCCATAGTGACGATTGAAGGCAGTATCGTCTCAGTGAACGGACATCATAACAGACATCCATAATATCACAGGCTACTCAGAGTACCAGAGGAGAAGGCGATTATAGACGAGCCAATGGTCACAACGTTCCGCAACTCTCGACTGTGAAGAAACACCAGAACAATCATTCATGATACTCGTAAGCTGTTCCTATATCTACCGACCACATGGATGTTTTGGTTTCTTAGTTCCGCAAAATCGTTTCATATTAAAATGCGCAAATGTTTCGGATTTGTAATCAAACTCTTTAAAATAGGTCCCGTTGTATTTTTAGCAAATATTAAATAAGGCTTGTTCACGAAAAAAAGTAGCCACCTAAAGTTGAGTCTTCTTAGGTATATAAAAGCTTTTTGCAATGCTACTACCTGACATTCCAAAATAAATATAATCAAGTTTAAGAAAAATATATATTAGTTTTCATTAATCAAATAAAATCAAAATGCCGAAAATAAATGTAAATATTCGTAAACTAATTCTTGTCGCCTATTGTACAGAAAAGGGTATTGCGATGCGGCAACTAGCAAAACGATGTAAAATGTCCAAAGACGGTCTGCGAAAAGTTATATATAAGTTTAGGCAGTCTAATATGCCAGGTGATCTGCCAGGTCGCGGCTGCAAAAAAGGCTGCGTGAAGCCAAAATTAGACGCGGCAATAGTTGACTTGTCCTGCCAAAATCCATCGGCCTCGAACCGAGATGTAGCCAAAAAGCTGAGGACTTCGGTTGGAAACGTGTAAAATGCTAAAAAAAATGAATAATAGACATACCAGAAAGAAACAAAAAATCCCAAAAAGGACCCCCCCTGCCCAGCTCGAAAAAGCGAAATCTCGAGCTAAAACTTTGAACAAATTTTTAACTCAAAATTGCGACCGATGCATTTTCATGGATGACGAAACCTATGTAAAAAAGATATGAGAACCTTACCGGGGCCTCAGTTTTATACATGTGTTGCTGGCGAGGATGTTTTGGAAGAGAAGAAGTCCGTGGCTTTTCAAAAATTCGCCCCTAAAATCTTAGTATGGCAAGCTATTTGCTCATGCGGCCTTAAGAGTTCAAGCTTTTTCACTACTGGCACAATCAACGGAGATGTCTACCGACAGGAGTGCGTTAAGAAGCGAATTTTGCCTTTATATAGGAAACATGCACGTCCTTCAACATTTTGGCCTGATTTAGCTTCAGCTCATTACGCTCAAGCCCCTTTAAATTTGCTTGGAAATGAGAATTTTATTTATATTGCAAAAACACGATCCCGCCGAATTGCCCAGAACTTCGCCCGATTGAAAGGTATTGGGCAAACATGAAGCGATACCTTCTCAAGAAAGGTGCAGTAGCCGACAGTGAAGCTGACTTCAAAAAAATATGGAACACGGCCTCTCGTCAGTTAACTTACACCTCAATAAGAACACTAATGGCAGGCGTTTGAAAGAGAGTAAAACAACTCGTCAACTCGTAGGGTTTCTACAATAAATGCATTGTTTTTTATTTTCTAAATGTTTACACATATAATTATTTGTTTTTGTTTTCCGTAGCGTAAGAAATAAAAGATTTATTTACATTTTCCTATGGCTACTTTATTTCGTGAACAAGCCTTATACTTTCGTTTTTGTGGTGTAAAATTTTAAATGACATTTCAAAAATTGTAACAAATAACTGCATAAGAGGCGTCTTTGTTTCTAGAACCAATATTCATGGAACCGATCCGTAAGGGTGGTCGCCGAACGATGTTGCTCGGCGGCTGGCGATTCAGTCTCTATCGGGAGAACGGAGTAAAGATTGTCTGGCGCTGCGTCAAGACCAACACTGCCGGCTGCCGGGTCTCCATCACCACCGTGGATGGTCACATCGTCAGAATCACTAACCAACATAACCATGGCCCTGAGGGACAATTGTACCCCGGAGATACATTCTAGTTCGAAAAAAATGCATCACCTGACGCTTCGTCAAAAATACAACAGTGTTCCTCGCGACAAAAATATTTCTGGATGAAAGGCGTCAAGAATATGTAAAGCCTGCTCCCGGTACAGTAGGCTTTGAATTAGATACCGTAACTGTAAATTCTGTGTATAAGATCAGTAATTGACGCTTTTCTTATGAGTGTCAACTCGTACCATGGTTTTACATAGGTACACTACTTAATACCATAACCAGAACGAAATAGGAGGTTAAAACTGCTAATATTTCAGAAAATAATGATAAGACATTTATTTCTTCGATATTTATTGATCTTGTGAACAAATACTTTTTTATTATTATAAAGTACCTAACTTCTTAACCTTTTCGACGCCATGTCAAACACAAAAGCTGTCACTCGGACGCCACGTCACCGAAGTGACAAAACTGAAATTGAACTTTATGCATATGCACGTAGGTCTATATTGCTCTGTGGTCTGTGACCGATTAATCCGTCTTTGGCGTTGAACCTGCGGTGCGGATATATCGGTCATTGGCGTCCAAAAGGTTAACTAAAGTGTCAATCTATGGAACTTGCTGTAACCATGTACTTGATGTAAACAAGTCACTAGTAAATTCATAATTCAAAGAAAATTTCAATATGGCGGTTTGTTTACATAGTTAGCAAGTTCCATTGAATGACACTTTATGAATATTTTTATTTTAAACAAATATAAAATGATAGTAAGTTACTTAATTTAATTTTTTGATGCAGTAGCATAGGTAAATATAAGGCTAATATTAAGAAATAAATTAAAATATTTCAAGTATGTAAATTTTGTCCTTAGTATTTTTTTCCTTTGTATTTATATGTCGTTTATTTGGGTTTATATAATAGGTTGGATTTAAAGATAGAGAGTGAGGTTAAATACGTCTTAAATTTATCTTATTTACTGTATACGAACTAAAGTTAAACGATAGCCACTAACCTTATTATGATTACATATTTCAGAAATCACAAAAGGCTTATATCATATACCAAAACTGTGGGGCCGGAGCTACAATGAAGAAACGTCGCAGAAAGCTGTTAAACAAGTGATACAGAACAATACGTTACTTACTACGTTGCTTAAAAGCGGCACAGCCAATAGTTTGCCAAGGCCTGTAATTTCACCCAGCCTCCGTCACGCCTCTTACAAATTACCACGTGACGGCAAAAATAGAGTTAAGAGAAAAAGATGCGTCATGTGCTATATGGATAATAAAAAAAGGGTTAATACTACACAGTATTGCCCTAAATGCCCAAATCAACCAGGTCTATGCCCAGGAAAATGTTTTGTCGATTACCACGATAAACTCGAGGGAAAATTAGTTTAAGTAAATTTTTAATACTTACAATAAGTAACAAGTCGAGTATAAGTACTCTATTAACTAAGATGAAAGTGAACGACCGCCCTGAATCGCCTTTACATACTAATAGAAACGTAATCCCCATTTTGCATTTCCGTTTCTGGATATTAACAATGTAAGGTAAGGGGGCATAAGACTCATAGGAGTGGTCATCTCCTTTCACAATAAGTTTGTAAATATTAAGTTATGTAAATGATTGTACAATATTTCTTTAAATTGTTTATAATAAATGTCACCATTTCAAACAACTTGTTTAATTTCATGTTTTATCGCTGACTGTACTTTGTTTTCCACATGCAACTAATACTTATCGAGACAATTGTAACAAGCCAAACACAATTAGTTTGCGTTGTTTTATCACAGAGTTCCCATGGTCATCTCCTGTCTTCATCCTCAGATCAGCTCCATGTCATCATAATATTGCATTGTCAACGGATTTACATATGTATGCATAATTTCATCTCAATCGGGAAATGGGTCTAATTTAACTTCCAAGATTTGTCCCAAAAGACAACAACAACAAACACGGCAAGGTAAATGGAGTCAGACTAAGCTATTTTATTTCTGTTTATATAATAAGGTTGATTTAAAGCTAGAGCGTGAGGTTAAATACGTCTTAAATTTATTTTATTTCCTGTATACGAACTAAAGTTAAACGATAGCCACTAACCTTATTATTATTACTTATTTCAGCAAACACAAATGGCTTATACAATAATATAATATACAGGGTTACTTTTTTACCGGTACAATAAATTTTACCACATCATTGGTATCGATAATAGATCACATTGCACAAATAATTTTTATTTTATTTCGCATCAATTAATTTATCCTTCACCAATTTAGTAACTTCTGGTTGCACTAAGCCGCTCGCTAAATCGCGCGCGATGACGTAAACAAACAGTTGCCAGTTCGTGCGTTTGCTAATTGATGCGTAAGGCATCCAAATTTTCTAGTACTTTAGCGGATAAGTTCGGGCTTTGGTATTTTTGTTTTTTTGTTCCCAAGTAGTAGTAACAAAGAATGCTGGTATTTTTTATTTTTGGCAACAATTACGTATGTTGATTTATTGTACTGGTAAAAAAGTAACCCTGTATAATATATCAAAACCGTGGGGCCGGAGCTATAATGAAGAAACGTTGCAGAAAGCGGTTAAAGAAGTGATACAAAAGAATGCGTCACTTAACAGCACCGCCAAAAAATACAAGTTGCCGGCGGCCACCCTTCGACATAACGTGATACATGTGAAGAAACAGATCAAAGAAGGAAAATCCCAACTTGCAATGTTTAGTGGAAAACTATTAGATTTGCTGGAAATAATTTAATATAGTAATAAATCGGTACAATCACGCATTTCTAATTAACACTACGAAAGATTAAAGGCATCAAGTCCGTCTGATGTAAATTCAGCATGAAACGTAGCGGATGAAACGACGCACCAATAGTAGTTTGTGTTACAAGGGATCAAAATGGTATATTTCCGTCAAGGGCGTACATTGAATCCTGAATGAAGCGATGGATTCTAAAGTAGAATCCTGAGCATAATGAGGGATTCAAGTGTTAACGCCCAAGACGAAATAATTTTGATACAGTGTGACACATACTGCTTTTCACATCAAATATGAGGAAAATAAAAAAATCTTAGTGTTGACACAATCTGATGTTTAAACAGATTATTTAAACTAAAAAAATAATGTACCTACAAAAAAATGTAAAAATAGTGTGCTTGAACAGAAAAGTGTTACTTTGTTCCCTCCTAGCAGGGAGGAAAAATGCCACTTTGATCCCTCCTAGCAGGGAAGAAAAAGCTCATTTCCGAATAGGTGGTGTGAAAAAGTATTTTTTTCAACCATTATGGCCTGGATGAGAGTCCTTTAAGCCAACACCAAAAGTATCTGCCACCCTAAATCCTTTTTTAAATAAATATCTCAACCTGTTCAAAATAAACTGCTAGAGTCTAATTTTTCTACATACTTTAGAGGCATAGTGCATAGATGTGATGACACCTATTACTGGAATCAGTTATGTAACGCTGCCATACAAGACCCAAAATGAGTAATTCTAAGCATTTCTAGCCTGGGAGGCAAAAAGAAGCGTGCGTCTAGTCGGGGAGGGTGGGGGATCTTTAGAAAAAAATCTATTCTGATCCTGGTGGCTACAAGGGCAAGTTTGGTCTCATTTTCGTATAAACCAAAGACATATAATTCATTGCTGATATTTGTTTTTTTCAGTTTCATAGTAATTTTACAAGAAAAACGTAAAAAGGTGAAAAATTTGGTTAGAGATTTTTGCTACGCGGAGCCAAAACTACAAAAGATAGAAAGTTGAAATTTGCGAGTCGAAAAAGCGATTTTGAGAAATTCAACCCCTAAGGGGGTTAAAAAGGGGATGAAAGTTTGTATGGGGTTCAAGTTTTATTTTAAGCTAGGAATTTGAAACTTCGTAAAACGATATATTATTAAAATACAAGTAAACTAATTTCAGCGTTTTTGAAAATTCATCCCCTAAGGTGGTGAAAAAGGGGTTGAAAGTTTGTATGGATATCAAAAAAAAAATTCGAACGCGGGTCTTGAATCTTTGTATTTGGGGATATTATTAAAAGACAGGAAAAGTAATTTCAGCGTTTTGTAAAATTCATCCCCTAACAGGATTAAAAAGGGGTTGAAAGTTTGAATCCATTACAAGTAGACGCACATTTCTTATTGCCTCCCAGGCTTGAAATGCTTAGAATTACTCAAGGAACATAATATGTGATGAAGCTCATAGCTTAATAAAAAAAATTTGGGTCAACTTTATAACTGCCTCCGCTATATGTTATGTACGATGTGAGTAAAAATATAATAAGACCAGTAGATAACATTACATAAATAATAAGTAAGGTAGTCAACACTAAAAAAATAAACGTATTTCACTAGCCGTCATATTTTCAGGGCCACTGTACCATACATCTCGAACAGGCAAGCGAGTGCTAAATCTATACGGGCACAAATACTTCATCTCCTATGGCGGCAGAGGGGTGCGGGCAATGGGCGCGGAGAAAACAACATGGCGATGCATCAAGCAGCCGGGACGATACAACTGCAAGGCGCTCATCACCATGGTCGGCGAAGAAATCGTCGCGTTTAAGAATGAACATAATCATAGCTAATATGTCGCTTATCAAATCCAATACTCAACCGATCAACTAACTAGACTTGAATGACTTTTAGATGTAGACTTTAATGATCCGGATTTGAAGTCGTTATAGTCGGGTAATCAATAATCCAGAGGCACTGTAATTAAAACCGACTTTTCTTGACAATTCTCTCTTCCGTGGTTGCATCCTAAATAAAACCAGTGTATTTGATACCGATCATGTCTTTGAACATTTTTCTAACTATACTTAGCATTAATCGCCAATCGTCATTTTTGGTTTCTAGTTTTAACTTTTGCCAAATCTCGAAAGGGCAATCCGGTGTGCATCTTCCAAGGACATCGGTACTTCCTGGCACGCGGGAATACTCCAGGCAGCTCGTCGTTGTGGAGATGCGTCAAGCAGAGCGGCCGCCATTGTAGGGCGACCATAAGCATCTTTGACGGAACGGATTTCCTTAGAAAGCATGAGCACAACCATTAATTTATAATATGTTAATATGATGAAGAGATGCATGATTTAAAAAGGAAAATGCCTTAAGATAAGAAAATAAACCACCTTTCACATTTTGATAAAACAATCCATGTACCTATTCTGTAACTAACCCACCCGTCTTCAATCACATCATAACTAACTTTTCTAAAATCATCAAATTTTCCATGTCGCAGAGCTCACTTTCGCCAAATCGCGGATGGGAAATCCGGTGTGCCTTTTGGGAGGTCATCGTTACGCCTTGTCCCGTGGCAATACGAGTAAAAACAGTACGTCTTGGTGGCGGTGTGTCAAACAGAGCAGCCACCACTGCCGGGCGTCTATATCCATCTTCAACGGGACACACTTCCTGAGGAAGTACCAGCACAGTCATTAAAACTCAAACTTGTGCTCGAAATGTTGAAATTTGTAAACTATACATACCTATGCAGGTACAGTGATGATTTGATTATTTCCAATAGTGTTACTTGTTAATTCATATTAAGGCAATGGAAATGAATAGACAATAAGAAAAATATATATGTTTATATATATAATTTCTAACTCTTTCTATTATTAAGATAATACGAGTACCTACCTGAAGCCAGAATGTACGTAAATGATTTAAAGATGCTTTTGTTTCCTATGTTTATTAAATACATAGTGAAAAAGATAGAGTCTTTTTTTGTAACAAATACATAAGTCGAATTTTATTGTATTAACTATACTGTTTATTTACGACAAGTACGAGCAGGTAATTGTTTCTTGGTTCAACGTTAACATTTTTAAATTTCCAGTGCCAATTTTTACTACATATAGGAATGGATAGGTACCTAAGGATCTAGCAGGCTAAGGAAGGAGAAGTGGCCCCTGCGATGAATATCGGATTTTTATAATGTAATTTGTTGGCTATCTTATAATATAGAAACACCTTAAATTTCAGCAACCTATCTTGAACAGACACCGAGATAATGCCAAAAACGTCACTTTATGGACACATTTTCCAAAGTCGTTTTTCTCCTGAACTATATAAGGTAGAGCAATTAAACCAAATCATAGCTACAAAGAATGAGTAGGAGTATAACTCAGATTTTTTTAAATATTTAATTCCCTGAAAAAATAATGATTAAAAGGTCAGAGATTTTTTTACAGCTCTTTTCAACAAGTATTTGTAAATGGAAAAAATCACATAAACTGGAAATAGTATTAGCTGCTACCATGCGAAAAATGAATTCAATATAATTGGTGCAACATACTTAAAAAAAATTAAATGTTAACGAAAGCGTTTAGCTATCAAAGGTGTCTTTCATTCTGAAGGAGATTTTCTGTTTAAATGAGGTTTAATTTCATTGCCTAGCAACAGAGTTTATTTTGAACTTGACGCATGGCTGTTGCTCCAATATGCAAGACTCATTTGATAGTTAAACGCTTTCATTGACATTAATTTTTTTTTTATTATTTTTTTATTTCTTTGTAGTTTTACATGTATGTAAAATGTATAATTATTGGTGCAATACTTACTGATTGGGCCAGAGGCAATTTCGTTTTGTATGGCAATCAGATTGTCGATATGTAAATTCACTATCATTAAAATTTCCGAAGATGCGTGAACATTCTTTTTTTAAACTTGTTAAGTATTTGAAATTTACAAAGCTTATTCAAAAGACTATGTTTTTATTATTTAATCTAGTAGGTATTGAAAATGTTAGTAAAACTATTTCGTTCTGATGGAAAAACGTCCTTTAGTACAATCTAAATTCATGTTTTTATTCAAACGTATCAAAGGTATATTATTATCTTTGTTCCACCTAATTTATTTATCTATTATATATTTATGTTCAAATGGAATTAATATTGCACCGAATTAATTTTTTTTTAATGGTATTTCATGGTTCCAGAGCCAATTTTCGTCCCATCTAGAAGAGGGAATCCAGTGTGCCTTTGGCAAGGACACCGGTATAATCTTAGGCGCGGAGATCCCTCGGGAATCGGCAAGACGCTCTGGATATGCTTCAAGCAGAGTAACAACAAGTGCCCAGCAACGCTCGTCATCATCGATGGAGCTGCTTATCAAAGAAAAAACCATAACCATTGAAAAATTTTAGTCACTCGATGTAGGCGAGACGTAACGATCAGGTTATACAATTGAACAATAAAGGAATTCCTGTAAATATTTGTGTTTCTATAATGTGCTCCATTTTGTTCAAACAATGTCGAGTTCATTTTATTTTTAATACTAAAAGAGAAGGTCCTCATTTTTTATATTTTAGCGCCTATATTCATTCAATCACGGAGAGGTTTCCCGGTGTGCTTGTGGAAAGGTCATCGCTACAACTGGACCCGTGGCGATCCCGCACAAAACATTGACCCCCTTATTCATAAACGTTTACTAAAGTTGACAAGCCGATAATAATCGTTTGTCCCTTTCCGACGTATTGGTATGATGGAAAGGGACAAATGATTATTATCGGCTTGCTAACTTTAGTAAACGTTTATGAATAAGGGGGTAAGACTGTATGGACCTGCAATAAACAGAGAAGCAGCAAATGCCGGGCTACTCTAATGATTATAGCCGGGTCAGCTATCGTACGAAAGGAGTATAATCATTGACTACTAATCCTTCTTGTTTTTTTCCTTTGTAAACTGATTAGTGATTGACTAAGTATTTATAATAAAATTGTGATGCAAATACAATTCTATTCATCTTTAAATAATTACTTAAATTATAAGAATTACACAGGTTCTCAAAATGTTTATTTTATATACTTTCAGGGCCTATATTCATGCAATCACAGAAAGGTTTCCCGATGTGCCTTTGGAAAGGGTATCGCTACATTCGCTACTACTGGACCCGTGGTCCACAAAACATCAATAGTTTATGGACATGCAATAAACAGAGCAGCAACAAATGCAGAGCTACTCTTATGATTATAGACGGGTTGGCTATCTTACGGAAGGAGCATAATCATTGACTACTGATCCTTGTTGTTTTTCATTCCTTTGTAAACTGATTTAGTGATTGATTGAGTGTCTATACATATAATTCTGTAATAAAATTGTTATGCAAATTACAATTCTATTCATCTTTAAATAATTATTTAAATTATAGGTATTACAGAGAAGGTTCTAAAAATGATTATTTTATGATTTCAGGGCCTATATTCATGCAATCACAGAGAGGTTTCCCGGTGTGCCTTTGGAAAGGGAATCGCTACTACTGGGCCCGTGGCGATCCCAAACAAAACATCCATAGTTTTTGGACTTGCACTAAACAAAAGAGCAGCAACAAATGCCGAGCTACTCTAATGATTATAGACGGGTCGGCTATCTTACGAAGGGAGCATAATCATTGACTACTTATCCTTGATGTTTTTTCCTGTGTAAACTGATTAGTGATTGATTAAGTATATATAATAAAAATGTTATGCAAATTGCAATTTTATTCATCTTTAAATAATTATTTAAATTATAGGAATTACAGAGAAGGTTCTAAAAATGATTATTTTATGATTTCAGGGCCTATATTCATGCAATCACAGAGAGGTTTCCCGGTGTGCCTTTGGAAAGGGTATCGCTACAACTGGACCCGTGGCGATCCCAAACAAAACATCAATAGTTTTTGGACCTGCAATAAACAGAGAAGCAGCAAATGCCGGGCTACTCTAATGATTATAGACGGGTCGGCTATCTTACGAAGGGAGCATAATCATTGACTACTGATCCTTGTTGTTTTCATTTCCTTTGTCAACCGATTGATGTGTTTTTAATCCCATCAAAAACATAAATGTAAAAAAGGAGAGCCAAGTTCAATACAAAAATTATGCTTGGCTGTGGGGTTCGCCGCAAAAAGAATGGAGATCTAAATGAGTGCCAAGTTCTATGCAAAATCCAAATATGTATTTATAGGAACAAAATAACATTATAAACAAGTATTAAACTCTATTTCTTTGCTTTATTGGATACCTATAACAATTGCTGTTATTTAAAAAAAATGCGAGATCTTAAAGCAGGTTAGATTTGACTTGGCCAGTTTTCATTACATCAGTCATTTTATAAAGTTATTCAACATATATATTTTGTAATTCTGATAAAAACTGGCCAAGCCAAATCTAACCTACTTTAAGATCTCACATTTTTTTTAAATAACAGCAATTATTATAGGTATCCAATAAAGCAAAGAAATAGAGTTTAATACTTGTTTATAATGTTATTTTGTTCCTATAAATACATATTTGGATTTTGCATAGAACTTGGCACTCATTTAGATCTCCATTCTTTTTGCGGCGAACCCCACAGCTAGGGTTTGCACGACGGATCCGAAATGTATGGGAATATCCGCGGATCCGGATCCAGATCCGGATAATTTCATACATTTCGGATCCGGATTGCAAACCCTACCCACAGCCAAGCATAATTTTTGTATTGAACTTGGCTCTCCTTTTTTACATTTATGTTTTTGATGGGATATCAATACTTTTTGTAAAGAAAACTAGGCAGGTATTGAGATTTAATGTTTTTTCTTGTGTTTCCGCTGCATGTTTTTTACTTCTGTTCTTTGTATTAATTATGTGGTGCCGCGCGCCGCCAACGACACACCGTTGGCCGGTTGTTTAGCGCGTATTACAGGTTTTTTGTATGGGAACCCCCCCTATTTTTTAACTTTTTTTATTTTTAGATTTTTTCCTACGCTTACACACAATTACCGAGCTGGATTCCAAATTTCATCCTTCTAGGTCATCTGGAAGTAGGTTAGGTTTAGGTACTATATGTCAGTCACAATAAAAAAGAAATTTGTATGGGGACCCCCCCCCCTATTTATTAACTTTTTTTTGTTTTTAGATTTTTTCCTACGTTTACACACAGTAACCGAGCTGGATTCCAAATTTCATCCTTCTAGGTCATCTGGAAGAAGGTTAGGTTTAGGTACTTATATGTCAGTCACAATAAAAAATGGTTTATTTGTATGGGGACCCCCCTATTTTATAACTTTTTTTTATTTTTAGATTTTTTCCTACGCTTTCACACAATAACTGAGCTGGATTCCAAATTTCATCCTTCTAGGTCATCTGGAAGTAGGTTAGGTTTAGGTACTATAAGTCTGTCAGTCAGTCTTAAAATTTACGACTTTTTGACCTTCATATCTTTATAACCGTTTGAGCTAGCTTCATGAAATTTGGGCTTCTAGATGTCCTTATGGATATAATTAAACACACGTAGTTTTATGTGTTTACGTTAAAGATGTTTTGAGTTATAGAAGGGTCAAAAGTGGCACCAAGTGGTTCGTGTAATATTACACTTGGCGCTGGCTAGCCAGTTCCTTTGTTTGAACTTGGCTTGACACGCTGCCGCGTGTCTAGATAAATTGTGATGTGAAGTTAATACTCTATCAATTTATAAATAGGTAGTATTTAAAATTATGTTTGAGGTATTAAACTACACAATTTTATAATAACCACGCGTCTTCGTCATATTCTGCCGTTGCTTGTTTTAATTATTTAGACGTTTTTAACTTGGTCCGTGATTTCAGGGCCGATTTTCGTGCCATCCAAGAGGGGTAGGCCAGTGTGTCTCTGGGAAGGATACCGGTATAACCACCGCTCGGGCAACCCGAACGCCGGCCACAAAACTGTGTGGGCCTGCGTCAAGCGCTGGACCCACAAGTGCGAAGCGTCTGTTATCACAGTCGCTGGAGAGACTATCAAAAAGAATGAGCATAATCATTAGTTTCTTATTATTTTTTTTTTTTATGAAATAGGAGGCAAACGAGCAGACGGATCACCTGGTGGTAAGCGATTACCGCCGCCCATGGACACCCGCAACACCAGAAGAGTTGCAAGCGCGTTGCCGGCCTTTAAGATGGGAGTACGCTCTTTTCTTGAAGGTTTGAAGGTCGTATCGGTCCGGAAATGCCGCAGGCGACAGTTCATTCCACAGTTTGGCTGTGCGAGGCAGGAAGTTTCTGGAGAAACGCACAGTTGAGGACTGCCAACCATCCAAGTGATGAAGATGCTAATGTTGTCGCGTAGGGCGATGGCGAAAAGAAGCGGCAGGGATTAATCCGAACAATTCCTCGGAGCACTCCCCGTTATACATGCGATAGAAAATGCAGAGCGATGCCACATCTCTACGCAGCGCCAAGGAGTCAAGCCGTTCCGAAAGCCGCTGGCAGTCGACAATTCGAGCCGCTCTTCGTTGGATGCGGTCCAGAGGGAGAAGCTGGTATTGGGGTGCCCCTGCCCACAGATGAGAGCAGTATTCCATGTGTGGGCGAACCTGCGCCTTATAAAGCTGTAGGCGCTGGGCCGGTGTGAAATACCGTCTCGATCTGTTGAGCACACCGAGCTTCTTGGAGGCTAATTTAGCCTTACCCTCTAGATGACCGCGGAACTGGACTTCACTCGAAATGTCGACACCAAGGATTCCGATACTGGCTGCGGCACTCAGGGGAGTGCTCTCAAAACGAGGTGACGCGACAAACTCTAACTTTTTTGCGGTAAACGCGCAAACCTGTGTCTTGCTAGGGTTAAAACGGACTAAGTTAAGTCTACCCCATTCAGAGACTTCCTTTAGGGAAGTCTCAATTTCAGACACAAGTTTGTTCCGGCTCTCGTTGACATTTTCCCGAGAGATATTGGTGCGGCCGGTGTAAAAGGCATCACCTGTACTATCATCAGCATAACAATGAATGCCGCTGATTTGCAGCATGTCATTGATGTGCAGAAGGAATAGCGTGGGTGATAGCACACAGCCTTGGGGGACACCAGCATTCACAGACATGGGGTCTGAGCATTCACCGTCAGCTACGACCTTTATGCTTCTGTCTGCTAGAAAGCTACTGACCCATACACATAATCTCTCGGGAAGCCCATAGGATGGTAGCTTCGAAAGAAGTGCTTTGTGCCAAACCCGATCGAAGGCCTTCGCAATATCCAAGCTAACAGCCAATGCTTCACCCTTTGTCTCGATCGCCTGTGCCCAACGATGTGTCAAGTAGACAAGAAGATCACCAGCCGAGCGGCCTTTACGGAAACCGTATTGTCGGTCACTAAGCAACTGGTGATCCTCTAAGTACCGAAGGAGCTGGCAGTTGATAATGGACTCCATTATCTTCGAGAAAAGGGAGGTTATAGCTATTGGCCTGTAGTTGGACGGGTTTGAGCGGTCGCCTTTTTTAGGGATCGGGTGCACCAAAGCTGACTTCCATAAGGTTGGGACTATGCCAGAAGTGTAAGAGAGCCGGAAAAGACGCGTTAAGACCGGTGCCAACTCAGGAGCACACATCTTCAGCACAATCGCAGGGATTCCATCAGGCCCACTCGACTTATGAGTGTCGAGGGAAAGAAGTGCTTTACGCACTGAGCTTTGGTTTAACCGGATATCCGGCATACAGCTCTCGCACCGCGGTATGGTCGGCGGCGCGTATCCCCCGTCATCCAAAGTCGAATTGGACGCAAAGAGTTTGCCCAGAAGATCGGCTTTGTCTTTCTGCGTCGTGGGCCAATTAATCATTTCCCATGTGCAGAGGCGGAAAAGATGGCGTGCAGAAATTCCCCTGGATAGCTTTGGCCAGAGACCAGAACGCACGAGTTCCCGAAGGGAGGCGCTCTAATTTCTCGCCAATTCTACCAATGTGCAGCGACTTTGCTTTGGCAATAACTCTTTTGAAGGACCTGGAGGCAAAGTTATACTCCTTTTTTAATGCGCTAGTCTTTACATCCCGTACTGCTGCTGCATCTACCCAGGCTTGGTAGCAGTGGCGTGCAGTGCATACAAAAAAAGGTAGGCACTAGGGTAGGCAGTCCATACAAAATGACCAAAAAAAAAGTTGCCGATTTTTATAGTTTGCGTTACATTCCTTCAAGAATGACTCTTCTAGAGCCCGATTTAAGTCTTATCTCCACTGCACGCCACTGCTTGGTAGCACTCTTGCTTTCGGCGAGAGGCCCTTTTGCAGAAGCGACCAAACCAAGGTTGGGATTTGCCACCAACAGGAACCACAGAGGATGGAATGAAAAGCTCCATTCCCTGCAGCACCACGTCAGCAACAGAATCAGCAACGACATTGGGATCATCCGGCGTGAAGCAAACCTGCCTCCAAGGGTAGGATGCAAAGAAGGAACGCATCCCGTCCCAATCTGCTGACCTGTAGTGCCACACACGGCGGCTACAAGCAACTCGCCGACGCGGCGGGCACGCGAGTGGCACCGTACTCCGGATCAGGCAATGATCCGACGAACCAAGTGGGGCTTCAACGGATACATTGTAGTCAACCGGATGAGAGGTCAGCAGAAGGTCCAACAGGGAAGGTTCCTGGCCTTCCACATCTGGGATTCGCGTAGGCGCAGTGACCAATTGTGTTAAGCCATGTCTTATCGGTGTGGGTGTGAATCTTATTTCGTGTGAAAAACATTATTCATAATCACCTGCAATACCCATGTCAGCAATATTAAATGACTGACTGTAATGTTTAACCGCTATGATACTAATAGGTCCTAGATCTAAAGTTACAATAATAGTTACGTAGCTCGAATCTGGTTTATGAACTAAGAATTGAATATAATGTATTACAATATATAAATAAAGCAAGAAGTTACAAAAAATAAGCTAACGTAAAGAATATATACTTGCCAAAAATTATTACCTAATAAATTCAATATATCTTGTAGCCGGCAGATATCTAAAAAGTATTGTCATTCATTTATTTCATCTATGGGGCCTTTACATTTCCAGTGACTTTCACTGAATCCAGGAAGGGCAAGCCGGTGATGCTGATGGAGGGCCACCGGTACAACTTATCGTACGGGGACCCTGAAGGCAAGAAGAAGGGCATGTGGCGCTGCGTCAAGCAGAGCACCATCGGCTGCCGCGCCTCCGTCGTCATCGACAACGAGATGGCTATGAAAAGACACGCGCATAATCATGAGAAATTTTATAAGGATAATGAAGATTTTTAATGGTATTGCAATGATTTCGAGGTGTGCTGTATACAAATTGAATATTTAAATAATAGGTACATCTTAGATTTTGCAAGGATAAACTGATGTCTTAAAAATGAAATTTAACCAAGTTAACACGGTGAAAAATACCGCTATGATAAAAACAAATAATTATTATATTCTGGTTAGGAACTGTAAAAACTCCAAGATGACTTCCAATAACTAAATATTGTACATGTTTAAGTGTTATTTATTAAATAAATGACAAGAATTTTAATTGAGTTGTTTTAAAGCTGTTGTGTCAACAACCTGCCAAAAGATGATATTGCAAAAATAGGTAATTACAAGTAATTGTATTAAGCTATTTAATATAGATATATACAAAAAAAATCTCTTAATTCTCGCTGTTTTGTCAGGGTTGTTTATCAGTTTTGGTACAGTCAATGTCGATAATTTTATTTCTGCAAATAAATTACTTAAGTATGTGGATATTGGTTACACTTCATTTCCACAGAACCATGCTTCTTCACAACGTCAAGGTATGGGAAGCCAGTGCTAGTGATGGGAGAGCAGCGGTTCAAGGTGCACCTCGAATACGGGCCGAAGACCATATGGCGGTGCATCCAGCAGGCGCGCATGCGCTGCAAGGCGTCCATTGTGACTATTGACGGTCATATTGTTAAGAACAAAAGCGAACATAGTCATTCTTGACACTTAGTTTAAGTCTATCGGTTATTTTGAATGTCTGATAGAAGGCTAGTCTGTCGAGTTGATGTTTTGCAATAACACGATTAAGCTTGAAATTAAACAATGTTGTGCCTTTAATAGTTTCTAATTTTTATGTTTTATTAAATTATAATTCGATGAAATATATGATGTTACATTTGCAAATATTTCTTTTATAGTTTTTTATTTGGTTTCATGAATGTTATTAATGTGATAATCTTAATTACTATCAGCCTGACCGATTGATAGTATTTTTGAGAGAGTGATTACCAGCCAGCCTACCAGCGGGGTTATAAAGAATCACCTTTCTTTCACAAAGAAGTAAGTATTAATAAATTGAAGCAATCATCATCTTTCCTATCTAATATAGAGATTAGAAAGTAAGGCAAATTTTACAAGATGGTTTAGGCTATTTAAACCCACGTAGGATTGCAAGCCGCACGTGTTACTGCCTTCTTAGTACACACTATCATTGCAATCATTTACAGAGCCAGTATTCACCCAGTCCAAGTTCGGGAAGCCGATAGTAGTGATCGGGGACAAGAGGTTTAACTTCCACATCAAGCGCGGCCTGAAAAGTATTTGGCGGTGCAACCAGCAGTCACGCACGCACTGCAAGGCGATGGTGACGGCTATCGAGGGATGTATCGTCAAGACTAACAATGAACACAATCATGATTAATTTAGCGCAACTTGTTCCATTCTGATTTGAAAAATATGAGGCATTGGCTACCAGCATGCGCGCACTCACTGCAAGGCAACAGTGACGGCCATTGAGGGATGTGTCGTCAAGACGAACAATGAACACAATCAAGATTAAATTGGCATATCTTGCTCAATTTTGCTTTGAAGAACACGTGGTGGTACTACTAGCAAGCGCGCACATACCCACCCACCACCGTCACCGGCCACCGTCACATCCATCGAAAGATGTAGATTCAAGATGAATAATGAACGCAATCCCAATCAACTTGGCCATCTTCCTCCAGAGAACCTTAAACAACTAAAACAATTATTACGTCACTAAAACAAATATCTAGAATTTCTACAAGCAAGAAGTAACTCAATATGAGCTTATCATCATCATACGTATATCAATGTATAATAACCGGTCTTGTACATTTTCATTTTCTTTAAGAGTAGGTACCCTTTTGGAATCCTACTTTAATGTATATAGTTATCGTTATTATATTACTAATAAATAAATCAGGTATACAATTGAATTGCAAATAATGCATGTAATTTTAAATCATGTGTCTAAAATGAAATTATTATAAGTTACAAACATTGTAAGGTATCAAATAAACGTATAATCTTATTTCAAACGGAATGTTTTCTTGGCGGATTACATGCGCCTGAGCCCGTGAGCCTATTATCGCATAAACTCCTGTTGGCCCGAAACCTAAAGTCGCTGAGCAATATTACTCGTATATTATTTAGCATAACAAATTCTCTTTAACCAATACCATTTGCTTTCCAGAGCTATACTTCGAGACATCACGTTGCGGGCAGCCTATCCTCATCTACAACAACCACAGATACCACAGACACCTGGAGAAAGGGCTCAAGACCCTCTACCGGTGCGTCAAGTGGAGGAAAGGATACTGCAGGAGCTCTGTGACGACCCTGGACAACGTGGTCATCAAGACTAAGGGCTTACATAACCATTTGCCACCGTACGGTGCCGCGGAGGCGTATTATAATATGGGTGCCGTCGGTAATAGTTTAGTTTAGGTCGTTTTTGAAGGCATACAATTAAATACTCTAATTTTGTAACTTAATATTAGGTATTGTTATTAACGAATTGGGTAATTGAATATTTATTTGTGTCTCCTTTTGGATTTCACGGGCCTATAAATCCCGGTCTTTTGATAGGCTTGCGTGGGGATATAGATCCAACACGTAGAGGCCCCTTGGAGAGCTTTAATGTCATGTAGAACGCCTGCTGGAACCCGTTCACAGGCGCAACAATAGACACCCATGAACCGTCGCAGCAGGCATTGGGACTATTGTAGAAAAAGTGAACAGTATTCCGGTCTATGGATTGATGTTTGGGTGGACAATGAGACTGGGCTATTGTAAAAGAGGTCCGGACACCTGCCATAACAATGTTAACACCGTCATCGAGGCAGGCGGTGACTCGCCGCTGACTAGATGGGCCCCTGAAACTGCCGTCGCGAAGACGACCAGGAGCAACATCGGTGTGAGCGGCTCAGGGGTGTCGAGAGGTGTGCGCCGCTTTCTACCCAGTGACTATTAACAGCCACTGTGCCAACTCGCGTCTTATGCATCTTTCACTTCCACCCCTGGAGCATATAGCTCTAGCGACTCCTCTCTGGACGGCCAATGAAGGCAAGCCAGAGCTGAGAGTCCTGCGGGTCCCCTTGGGGTCCACTCCGACCGACGAAGACACGCCGGAGACGGAGACCCTGACCGACTCTCGGGAGCACTCGGGTCCGTGGGGTCGTTATTCCCCAACAGCTCGCCACAAGCTGCCCTATATTTATTATTATTAGGGGTAAATTATTTTAAGTATGTTATTGTAGTACCCTTAATAACAATAAATATTGTGTGTATGTATTTTTGAATACGTAAATGAATTAACATCATTGGACAATTTTCATTATTCTGTATGGAAAATGAATTTGAACTGTTGATTTTTGTAAATTAAAATGATTGTTATTAACGAATATTGTAATTTTAGATTTATTGTTATTAAAGTAAAATCTTAAGTACCTTATTGTAATGGTGTAGTTTTGAACAAATAAATGAACTAACTTTATTGGATAATTTTCACATTTCTGTCCAGAAAAGGAATTTAAACTGTTGATTTTCATGCAAATGGCGGACCTACAATTTTGTAAATTAATATGATTGTTACTAACGAATTTTGTAATTTAATATTTATTGTTAATAAGGAAATTTTTTAAGTACCTTATTGTATCATGTATTTTTGAATAAATAAATGAATTAACATCATTGGACAGTTTCCATTATCCTGTAAGGACAAGTACATGTGAACTTTTGATTTTCATGCAAATGGCGTTCTTACCTACATAAAGATACAATAACGTTTTGTAATCAAGCGGGATATTACTTCTATTGGTTACATCTGTTGATCTCCTACCAATTAGCACAAGGAAAATTAGCACAAAAAAAATTTGCTATTAGCAAAATTTTTTTTTTCCAATAAAGACTTATAGTTTATACCTTCGAATGTTAGCGCCCCATGGAGTTGCACCCGAATAGACTTCTAGTCAGTATTTTACCTTTTTTAAAATACTAATACTGTATTGTTCGAAAATAGGGTAGGTACACGATAAAATAGGTACGTTTTCTAATGTTACGTCTGTTATTCTTGGTGTGGCAGCCTAAGTTCCAGGGCAGCCAGCATTGCAAGTTTCCCTAAATGTAAATATATTTTTCCTTTTTTATTGTGGGATGGGACGTACCACATTATTGCAATCTATTAATTGTAAATACAGATATCAATCACAATGAAAAAATTAACGATGATCAACTCTGGCCAACGTTCTCTAACCTTTCTCGTTCTCGTTCTCTAACCCACATCCTTGGATTGCTGATTTTTTCATTGTGATTGACATCTGTATTTACAATTTATAGACAAGTTTCCCTAGTTTATTTAAGATTTCCTTACAGATGTAACGTGTACGGTGTCTCAGAAAGGCAAGCCCGTGCTCCAGGTGGGGCCGTACCGCTACTACCGTCACAGCGGTAGCAAGACGGGGCCCAAGTTCCTCTGGGTGTGCTCCAAGTGGTCCCGCGGATGCCGCGCCTCCCTTACCACCTTTGAGCAGGAGGTCGTTAAGGCCACCAACGAGCACAATCATTAATTATTCGAGTATTCATTTGAAAAAAAAAGAAACTGACATGTATGATAATTTAGCGACGATTCGGTATATTCTATCTAAGTCAAATCGAAAAATGCATGTCCTTAAAACAATAAAAGTAAATGTTTTTGCAACATGTATTATTTATTTTTTATTTATTAAGAACTTCATATTTAAAATTATAGAGCCTAACTAATTATTCCTACTTCATTGTAATGGGTCATGCTTCTGCTCATTAGTTTTTAAATGTTCTGTGCCGCAAACTCTCTACTCATCGAAACATATGTATATTTGAACAGCTACCTTGTTTATTAATCACGAAGCAGACAAAAATGACTTTCTCGTTTACAGAAACAATATGCGAATTCATACCTTCTATGGGTAGGTTAATTACCCACTTTTGAACTAGTAGTAAATGCTATTATTTGTTTTTATATTTTTAGGTGCTACTTTCACAACGTCCAAATTCGGCTATCCCGTGCTGGTGTTGGGCACCAAACGGTTCAACTGCAACAGCAGGTCTAAGGGCAGGATCAGGGCTAACTGGACTTGTACCCGATACAGAACCGGCTGCCGAGCCTCTGTCACTACCCTCAATCAGGAAATCATCAAAATGAGTGGTTTTCATAACCATCCCTGAACACCCTGAGAAAAAAAAATCATCGTCAAAGACTGCTTGTGTATTAGTTATGGAAATGTAATTAGAATGCATGTTACGATATGGTACACCCCACATTAAAAAGGTAAAATATTGTGTAATATATTAATTTATCAAGAATATCTTTGCTTATTTTTTGAAAAACAAATTTAAATGTGTCGTTCTGAACTTGTTTGTATACATCTTGGGATTAATTTATTTTAAAGTAGAGAAGTTGGCGGTAGAGTCACAAAACTGCCCCCAGGGATCAGCAGGAGGACAGTATATTGACTAAATTGTACTTTGTTGATCGAACAGGGTGGTCGGATGATAATACTCGTAGGTAAGGAAGAAAATAAATAGGTTTATAACATAGCTGATAATCGAAGTAAATAAAACTATCTTAGATTTATAGGTATCAGTTACTAATTCTACTGGTTGAATATGTGTAATGTGTATCAATTAAGTAGGTATACTCGTAAAATATGCCTTACAGTTTCAGGTGCAATATTCGGGGTGTCCAAGTTCGGCAATCCCTTGCTGGTGCTGGGTAGCAACAGGTTCAACCAGAATAGCAAGTCCAAGGGCCGGGCCAGGGTGTTCTGGACTTGCTCCCGGTACAGCAGCGGTTGCCGGGCCTCCGTGACCACATTCAACCAGGAGATCATCAAGCTTAGCGGTTCTCACAACCATCAGTGAACGAACGACGGTGTGAATGTGAATGTACGCTTGTTTAAACGGCCGGGATTGGGTGTTCTGGACTTGGTCTCGCTACAGCAGAGGTTACTGCGTCTCCATCACTACTTACCTTCAATCAGGAGATCATTAAACTGAGCGGTTCTCACAAACATCAGTAAACGGAGTTAATAAATGCTCGTTAAGTGTATTTATTTTAAGTAGAGACTTTTATGAGCTTTTCTTTATTGGAAAAATAAACTCAAATTAAATATACAATGTTTTCAACTATTGCCACCGAACACAGAATAATAAAATAAACAAGTTAAGTAAAATTCTGAAATTTTACGAGAAGGATAGTATTTTTTGTTGTTTTCTTGTCCTGGCGTTCATAGCCTATTAAAGTATTAACGAACATTTAAGCGGTTTGATTAGAAATTTGAGATTTCACTTTTGATATTAGGTGAAAAAGTTAAGATACCTACTTTTGATCGGGTACATATACCTAGCGAATATCTGTATGGAAATCTTAAAAATATCTACTTATGACAATTAAACTTGCGGAATAATTGGTTGCATTTCCTCAATTTCTAGAAATCATTTTCACACAAACACGGAATGGGAATCCAGTAATTCTCCTGGAAGGGTGTCGCTTCAACGTCAAACACCAGCGCGGGGCCAAGACTCATTGGAGCTGCACGAGGAGGAAGACGGGCTGCCGAGCGACTCTTACCACCATAGACCACATGGTCGTTAGGACTAACCTCGACCATAATCATCCAACCTTCAAAGATTAGGGATACGTTGAAGTTACTTCGAAAAATGGAATCAAACAGTAGGTAAGAGTTACCATCTGCAAGAGTACGATTATCACGGCGTGATAGTGATAAAATTTAGCATACATCGAATAAGCTAAATATCCAACGCAATATTTTTAATTAATCAGACGTTATCAGTGACGGTCTTGTACGACTCGGCCTAGTTATTACGATGAATTAAAAATAAAATATTTCAAGCAATACATTTGTTTTCAGCAGATTATTGATAACTTATCAAATTTTAAATCAACGATAAACTGACCATCGTCAGGCGTGGAACCAGCTTATGACAAAAAGTCACTTACAAAACCAATAGCCTAGGCCCTACGCCGCCGCTGAAATGTTAAACTTGCAAGTGCGCTGCGGACTGAAAAATTTGGGAACCCCTGTCTTAGGGTGTGTCGCTTTTTCGAGTTGTCCTGAGCTGTGTACATAATCCTTTAACTCATGTTTGAGAATACAATATAGAAGAATATTTTATTCAAAAGATTTACCTATAACAGAGATACCTTTTGGCTTAGCGCTTAGCAGGTCAGTAATTTGCTTTTAGTTCTTCCGCAAGACACTTTTTAGAATGAGAAATAGCAGTAGTTCGTCTTTCTTAACAAATGTATTTATATTAGACCTTAGCTTATCATTTTTAATGCCAGCACAGTCAATTGTATTCCGTAATCCTTAGGCAAACATTTCTGAATTAACCGATGAGCTGCCAAGATTTATTTTGAAATATTTCGTTGAAGATCAAAGACAAACTTTATGACGCGCTTAGCGTTTCACATGCTTCTCTAAATGGTTTTATGTCACGCACTAGGCATGACAAATGCAATGAGTATATTAATGTGTTTTTTTCAGAGTTTGTGCTCACAAAGACTCGTAGCGGCAACTACGCAGCGCTATACCAAGGGCACCGCTATAACCTGAACAACCGCAGCAGAGGCGCGAGGGGCCTGTGGTGCTGCACCAAGCGGAACAAGGGCTGCCGCGCCAACTTCACCACGTGGGCCAATGAGCTTGTCAAGGCTTATGTTGAACATAACCATTCATAGTTTATAAGAATAAGATAAACATTATAAAGAGATTAATAACTGAAAATTTTGCTGGCAATCTTCATTAGTTTTGCCCACTTTCATGTTTAAAGATGTACCCTTGTTGGTGTACCTCAAAGTTGATCCTTCATTTTCTAACCCATGTTAGAATTTAGTAATGTCATTATAACACTAATAGATATATTTAAGGATCTCAAATTGTATTAAATACCTATCAACCACTCTCATTCTACATATCATATACTTACATTTTTTTTATTTGAGTGAAATACAGATAGTTTTACGTTTGACTGTTGTTAATTTAACCATTCTACTAATTCTATGAAAATTATAAACTATTTAGTTATTATTGATAAAAAAAATCGTAAATGCAGAACGCAATTTAGACGCAAAATTTTCTTACAGAATTGGTGTTTACGACGACTAGAACCGGTAACTACGCAGCTCTGTATCGCGGACATCGCTACAATCTGAACAACCGTAGCAGAGGACCCAAACTACAGTGGTTCTGCACCCGCGTTGCATCAGGATGCAAGGGATCCATCACCACCATGGAGGGCAGTGTTATCAAGTCCAACCTTAACCATACTCATCCTCCGGCGAAGTAAGAGCAACAACGGAACAAACGTCGTAAAGATATATACCCCCTTATTCCTAAACGTCTACTTAAGTTGACAAGCCGATAATAATCGTTTGTCCCTTTTCATCATACCGATACGTCGGAAAGGGACAGACGATTATTATCGGCGTGTTAACTTTAGTAGACGTTTATGAATAAGGGGAATATGCTTCAACTTTCTGCAGAAGGATTGTTTTAGCATGCAAAGCTTATGACGAGTATGAGCACGACGAGCAATTCATACTTCAAGAAGAGCCATTAACTGTCGAAGTGAGAGTCTGATAATTGTATGTACATACTAAATCATGTCGAACCATACTGAAACGATACTTGCAAGTCTCTAGTGTCATACTTTTTGATTTTTATACTATCCTGAATGTCTCCGACGTATCTTCGTGGTTCCGGAGAAACGGGTTAAGTCCTGTTTATATAAATAATCGTTGTATACTAAATTGCTATTAAAATTTTATGAGTTTTTAAAAATATTATAATATTTTAATTTTGTAATAAATATTTTATATAAGAACATGTACATTTACTTGTAGTGCATAGCTAGTAATAGTAACTGCATAAAGCTTCGTCGCTTCCATCCTTTATATTATCAAACTAGTTCTTCATTAGGTTTTTTTTATCAGTCGATATATCTTGTGTCTATAGACTTGTAGAGCTATTGGTTTAATTTTGTTCGGATGGCAATCAAGACGACACTACAAAGTTTTCGTATCAGCCCTTCCGACTCTTCGGTGTCACTTAAAATTGTGAGACGCTAGGTTTGTCAGTACAAACAGGACCGATGTTGGGTTTAATAATGAGTAGGTACCTGACAGTAAACCCAATAGGTAGTCATGTTTACATTAGTATTTTTACATTTCAGAGCCGCAGTTCTTAGTGACCAATGGTGGGCGCGAAGTGCTGCAAATGGGTGGTTACCGCTACTACAAGAACAACCGGAGTCGCGGCCCGAAGGCGACCTATTTCTGCATCCGTAACAGCATGGGATGCCGCGCCTCCGCCGTCGTCGTCGACAACATCGTCTTAGCGATCAAGAACTGTCACAACCATCCTTAGTTCTCACTACACCTGCTATCACAGCCCGAATGTTGTATCTATCTCTGAATTCGCAGACTCGTAAGTTGTTTTCCTTTTATCATATTTTTGAGATAGGCAATTGATCGGCAGTGACAGGTGGAGAAGCAGACTTGAGAATTATCTGGGCAACTAGGTATAAATTTATTCTTTAAATAATTTTGTAAATGTGTATTATATTTGAAGCGGTTTATCCCAACGCAGCTAATTACTTGCTTGTAGCGCGACTCCATCCCTTGGATTATGTTTTAAGTGTATTATGAAATAAATAATTTTGTATTTTTGTATTTGTATATAATTTACCCTGTAAGGTTTTCACTTTATTACATTACATACAACAATTGCTGTCATCTAGGCATATCTAGAGCACTGGCTACTAGTAGTTAAGTAAGTACCTACATAGTTTACCTTACACAACACCTACCTTACCTACCTTACCTTACTTTACCTACCTTGTTGGTTTAGACAACTATAATAACGCAACCGCCACCCCAAGCTTATGTGTCACAAAAGCGTTTATATCCGGCATAAACTGAATACATTTCTCCTAGTACATATTTACATGTTAGAAAAGATAGTATTGTACTATCTTCAACAATGTATGGTAAATTAGTAGCATCCCCTATAATCTTTTTGCTTTAAGGTTTTCTTTTAGGCAATAAAATTCAAATATATAATTAAGTAATTATTTTACTCCAGGACCGGTGTTCACGACAACGCGTTACGGCAAACCGGCCATCCAGCTAGGCCGGTTCCGGTTCACGAAGAACAACCGCAGCAAAGGGCCGAAGGCGCTGTGGACATGCAGCCGCGTCAGCGCGGGCTGCCGGGCCACCATATCCACTATCGACGATGTTATATATAAGCAGAACACTGAGCACAATCATGACCCCCCTAATTCATAAACATGCTACTAACCTCAATTAACTAATAATCGTTTGTCTTTATCTGTCATTTTGACTTATGTATTTGTAAGAAAGGCATGAAACATAATTTAATTAAATCAGACCCGTAAAGTTTTATGAATAAGGGGGTAGGCCATCACCAATTCACCATGGGCCTGTCAGTTAGAACAAAATTTTGACAATTCCGAACAACTGACAGGCCGATACCGTCCGGCGGACTGTTAATCAGTGGGCCCCTTTAGAGTAGAACTGCGCATCACATTGTAGTCAAACCAATAATTTCTCACAAACTTAAAATATTTTTTTAGGTAATCAGTATCACTATATCGAAATTTAAAAGTTTGTTCTTAAAGCTGTTGAGTGTGTGTGTGTTTGTGTTAATAGAATAGTTGTTATAAAAACATAGTTGCGGAACGTGTCATTCATTTCAACCACCAACCAACCAACCGACCAACTCCACCCCTCATAATACCACCTGTGAAATTTGATCATACAAAAGTGACCTTGACATTTAAAATATTAGATTTCAATTCCCATTCATGGACGATTTAAAATATCTTTTTAAATTTCAGATGAACCTTTGTACACCACATCTCGGTACGGTAAACCGGTAATCCAGATAGGCCGGTTTCGGTTCAACCGGTACCACCGGAGCGTTGGACCGAAGGGCAGCTGGGTTTGCGCTCGTAAGTCTTCGGGTTGCCGCGCCTCGGTCACTACGTACGAGAACGTTATTATTAAGTATAATGATAATCATACACATAACTGATATGTAGGGTTTGCACGACGGATCCGAAATGTATGGGAATATCCGCGGATCCGGATCCAGATCCGGATAATTTAATACATTTCGGATCCGGATTGCAATCCCTATGATATGTACTCATACCTATGATATTAATTATTGACATGAACGTTTAAGAATATAATAGGTGATGGATTTTTTTAGTTAAATCAGGTAAGTTTACCTAAGTTAGAGTACCGTTTGGAATGTTTAAACGAATTAATTAGCTCTGATTTTATATAGAAATTATGATTGTAATGTAAGTCGAAGTAAAACATGACATAATGTGCACATACATTTAAAAACAAAACACTGGGGCTTGTAATAAATTAATTATTTTTTGTATCCTCTTATTTTTGACTCTTAGAACCCTTAAACGGCCTACCGCGAACACCGAAGTTACCAAATTGCATCTTTTAATTGAAGTAAATGAGTAAGATACCTGCGATTTGCGGGATTCGGTGTTCGTGGTAGGCCTTCTGTTAATTTTCCTATAGGTATGTATTTAGAAGATAAAATAGTTATGATGTCAGGTCATTATGTTATAATTACCTTATTTCATACCTTTATTTCCAGATGAACCAATATTTACAACGTCTCGGTTCGGTAAACCGGTTATCCAAATGGGCAATTACCGTTTCAACCGGTACCACCGCAGCCAAGGGCCGAAGGCCACGTGGGTGTGCGTCAAGCAGTCCTCCGGATGCCGCGCTACGCTGACCACTTATGAAAATGATCTACTTAAAGTAAATAATAATCATACACATGATTGATTTGTTATGTAATTAAATACAGAAAGTAATTATATTTTTCTATTACATATACATATACTAGTACTATGTTAGTAGATTAGTAGGTTTGTTTAGTTTTAATCACATACTTGATGTATACCTACCTAAATATGTTTAAGTTCAATATCCTATTCGATTATGCTTAAGGAAATATCAATCATCATATTTCTCTTAATTATTTAATTAAGTCCTTACCTAAGTATGTTAATATTATTTATTATTTATATTTTGTAATATAATCACTTTAAAAAATAAATCGCTGTAAAAATATGCTCGTTATAATTTTAGAAACACCGATTTTCACGATCTGTGGATTCGGAAGACCGGCGATTTAACTGAGCCAATTTCGGTTTAAGGGGCATACCACGAGACTGTCGCTTACATAACGCAATTATCTAATACTTTGGAAATGCGGAGTAAGCGATATTGGGTCAGGTAATATTTCATGACTTGGCTAACAAATTGGCAGTATATTCTCGAGATTCACGTATTTTATTGAGGTAGCTGCCATACAAGGCAAAAGCGTTATGTAAGCGACAGTCTCGAAGAATGCCCCTTAACCGGTACTACCACAGTTACGGTCCTAAAGGCAGATGGGTTTGCGTTAAACGAGTTACTATAGGAAATGCGCGACTCTCAAGACTGAACAACGAAATCATAATTGAAAGTGCATTTTAAATAAATTAATATTTTTCTGTCTTTATCGTTTATATTTAGGCTTCTTTTCAATGTGTAGGACAAATATATGTAATTTCAAATAATTTTTAGAATTTTCTTTATTTCTAGTACCGACCTTCACGACGTCGCGTAGTGGCCGACCAGTGATGTTGCTCGGCCGACATCGGTTCAACCAATACAACGTAGTCGGCCTCAGGAGCAGATGGGTTTGCGTCAAGGCGACAAGTCGTCGCTGTCGCGCCTCGATTCGCACTTACGACAACCAAATTATAAAATACAATTCTTGTCACTCTCATGATTGAAAAATACGAAAATGGTACATGAGGTGGTGGTCACGATGTCTTTAGTACTTAAAGGCTGTATACTAAGACATCGACTTTATTATAATATGTATTTAAGAACTGTTTAGACGTCCTGCAAACGTAATGTTTTTGTAGGTACCAATATGGACAAAACGTGACGACCGAATGACATAATTAATGACAATTTTTTTAATCCACTTCGCGTCAGATATTGGTTGACCTCTTCACTATTAGAGTATTCATAGTGAGTTAAGTCCAAATACTTCTTGCCTTCTGCTCCTTGTCTTTCACGAAAATCGGATTATAAATAATGCATTTTCATTTAGTTTTTAGTAAACTCTAGCTTTCTTTCTATTAACCCTCAATGTACCTATTTATGTATTATGGATTCATAAAAGAAGCATTCAACCAATAAAAAAACTGTTTAAAATTTGAAGATTAAGGAATCTCTACCGCAATAACTTTTCAAGTATCAGAAGCACTATGTTGTTTTGCAGTTGATCGTTGGCCTTTCGCATTTTATAAAAGAAACGAGATCACCCGACCCAAAGGACCTCCTAAATATAATATTGGACCCATAACTCTAGATGCGGACAATGCAAATCATTCTCTAAATTTACACGGTAAGAAAGATGTTAAATATATCTTCTTGAAATCTTCATCAGTAGCCACCTACACAGAAGATTTAAAATTCCCGTAGGCTGTCATATTTTTAAATAGCCCACGGCGGGATTAGTCCATCGAAACGATATAATAGATATCGCTATTCAATTCGGATCATCGATCCACCCTTGAGTAGAGCATTCTTCCTATTACTTACTCGTATCGTACACTATCTCATTCAATGTTTGTTAACAATTAGGCAGATACCATCGTACCAATCGAACCATCAGAAAGGATGGCCGTCACTTTGTAGGTATACAAAAACATAGTGTTACGACATTATCCACATTTCATTGCAGAGAAGGCAACCTTCACGATATCCCAACGTGGCAAGCCAGTAGTACTCCTGGACGGACACCGGTACAACCTCAACTACTCGTCGCGCGACAACGAGCTAATGAGGACCTGGGTTTGTTCGAGGCAGTCGCGTGGATGCCGGGCCTCCATTAATACCCACGGTGATACTGTTATACGGATGAGATACGGACATCGACATTGAGCTGCTTATACTTATCATATTTGCCGAAAGCTGTACAATAAAAATAAGTTAATTGAGATTTGAGATTAACTAAGTATCTAGCATACACAAAAGGTGTCTGGACTCCCTCCCTCACATTGGCGGAGGACTCAGTTAAAATTAGCTTTAGTTATGCTGTAATACCGATTGTGTGTTGCCCTCACTCATCTATAGTGGCGGTACTCCTTTGCTGGGAGCACTTTTTCCTTTACGAATAATATTATGAAACATAATTAAGTACCTATAAGGTTTATACCCACCTACTTAAGAAAAATACAATACTATTATTGTATGAAACATTACCTACTTGTAAAGGTTATATAAAAATAATTTGATGTATATTTAAAACTACTTTGTGTGGCGTCTTCGTATTTCATAGATTATGTTATGAATTTGAAACAATTAATTATGTTTGTTATTACCATTTCGTTAAGATTGTGTGTACCTGAAAAACAAATTTATCTATAGTTTATTTATTGTAAAAAAAGTTTATGATCATTTATTATTTTGAACAAAGTGATAAATGTCACATTTCATAACCATTTATAAGAAATAAAACAAAAATAATTGTGTAACATGTGTCATTTACTTTGGATAAAAGTTCTTTACAATGGTCTGTGTCGTGTCTTGTGTTGTTATATGGTCAACTCATTTTTAAGTCCTACAGTCTCTTCAAATATTTAAGCAGATCGACTTAAAAGCTGATTTAGGTTGAAGACACTTCATAAGTACCCTGAGTATTTTGAAATTAATTTTGAAGACTTAGTGTCAAAATTATTTTTCAGGTCCTGTTATATTCACAAAAACTAGATACGGGAAGCCGGCGATCATATACCAAGATCACCGATTCAACATGGACCCCCGGAGTACCGGTCCGAAGATCGTATGGAGATGCAGGAAAACGCAGGAGTGCAAGGCCAGGATAATGACCGTCAACAACAATATCGTTTCTGTTTACAAAGAACATTTGCATTAGATAATGATCAAATAACAAAGAAATAAATATAAGCCGGTGATAATAAATATACAAAGAGCACCGATTCAACAAGGACTAGACCGAAGGTCGTGTGGAGGAGCAAAAAGCACATCGTTATACCGGATCATCTGATAATCATAGTTCAATCGAAAATAAAAAGGAGCGGAACTATGGTTTAAAATTGTGGTAGTGGCGATCTTTTAATAAGTGTACATATAATTTGTATGAATATGAATGCAAAAATATATGCTATTTGTATTGATATATATGATCGTCATTTATTATCAAATTAAACATGAGTCATTCACACATGTATAACTCACGTCCAGTTAAATTAGTTTATCTCAGTTTAAACTTTCAGGAATCGTATTTACGATGTCAAAAAATGGCTACCCGGTGATGAGGTACAGACATCACCGCTTCAACAAAGATCAAAGGTCGACGGGCCCGAAGGCTACCTGGAGATGCTTGAGCAGGTTCAGGCTGGGTTGTAAAGCCAGGATAATGACTATTGATGACAAAATCATCCATATTTATAACGAACATACGCATCAATGATCCTAATTATAAAAAAAAACATTGAACCAAAACATATTGTCTGTAAGATCCCTTCTGAACAGGGTTTGGCTGAATTGTAGGAATGCGCCTGTTGTCTGCCTTTATATTTTATAAATTTTTCTTTCCTTAAGTTGTATTTATCTTATACTAAAATAAATAAAGGTCGTGATTAATTTTTAAACAAGATTTCGTTCGAACGTTAAGGTCTTTGAAAACCCATATCAGCTTTGCTATTGAAATTATTTATGAGCCAAATAAGCCGTAGTAGAAATCGCGAACGGGCATTAATAGTAGCTTCGGCGTCGAGGAGTCCAGTGAGTGTGGCTCCGCCTCCGGTCCGGGCACCTTCACCAAACACCGGAAACATTCTGACGCCGGACACCCTACGCATCGCGACCTGTCTTCGGTTGGAGGTCTCATCTGTGCTATATACAGGTGCCCCTGCGGTAGTAAAGTCGACGAGTTTAGACACCATGGGTTATACTGTTGAAAAAGTGCTGGCCACTATTCCAGACACGCCGCATTGAATGTCATACTCCGCCGGTCTCTTGTAACCTGCTGGGGCCAACCGGCATCGCTCTGGACGATGACAAGAGACCGGATAGTATGTCCCGTATTATACGTTATTTACTTTTATTGTGTATTTTAGCTGAGAATTATTTATTGTGATTTCGTCTTCCAGGAATTATATTTACGACATCGAGACAGGGCAATCCTGCGATCCAGTATGGAAATCACCGTTATTACCAGGACCGTCGAACTTCGGGACCAAAAGTCACATGGAGATGCATGAGCAGGTTCAAGGCAGGATGTAAGGCCAGGATCATGACTATTGATAACAATATATGTTTTGTTCACAATGAACATACTCATTATTGATAATTTATGGTGTTTGTATTGCTTTGATCCAGTAAATCCCATCATAATCAAAAAGGCAAATTTAGTCAATTTGCGACTTTTTAATTGCATTGTCGTTGAATTATGAAAAATATTATTTTCCACGACGAGTGGTTTCTTCTTTCGTGCTGTTAGCTTTATTTGTTTTGGCGTGACAACTTAGAGCATTTAATAACTAAATGCTCTAAGCGTGACAATTTTTTCCTGTCTTTGATATGTAAATTTTCTTAATTTTGCATTTGAAACGTTAAGGATGGGATCAAATCCTGTCTTTGATATTTATTATCATTTGTTTGTATTACGTGTCAGCTCGCAGGTATGCCTATGGGTAATACCGAATGGTGACCGGTGACTTGATCAACAACGTTTATCTAGTTCTACTAGTTAACTATGTTATGATTGCTTAGTAAGTAAATCATATTTATCCTACATTGAAATTTCAGGTATCGTAAGTGCGACATATACTAAACAAGGCAATCCGTTGATTCAGTACGGAAAACACCGTTTCGTCAAAGATCGTCGGACAACGGGACCAAAGGCCTCTTGGAGATGCGTGAAGCAGGGTAAGCTGGCATGCAAAGCCAGGATAATGACTGTTGACGATCGTATCATCAATATTTATAATGAACATAGCCATTATTGACTGCAGAGTTTAGTGTTTGTAAACGCCTTTAAGGCGATATGATTCGACTCATCAACGAATCTGAGGGGGTGAGGTGCGCGGCAAACCGTGAAGCCCCGCCCGCGCGTCCCGAACCGCTCGACGAGCACGTGAGCGCGCGCTGTGCGCGGCGGCGATAGCAAACGGGTCACAGTATAAGGATCTTATGATGGCAGTATTTTAACCATACCGTGCAAGGGTCACGTTTTTATAGTTTTTATTGTATATGTATATATTTTTTGCATTACGTGTTTCTGATCATTATATTTAGAATTATTATTTTTACAGAGCCATGTGTACTTATTATTTAGTGATCGGTAACAACGTTTTAATTTAATGGCAGCGTAGTAGAATTAATAGTAGTAGTAGTAATCACTTTATTGTACACAACACAGGTTTACAAAAATAAATTACAGTAATGGAAGTACAAAGGCGAACTTATCCCTATAAGGGATCTCTTCCAGCTAACCTTCGATTAGATGAGAGGAAAACTCCAGTCAGGTCAGATAGACAAACTTACGGGATGTACAGTAATATTTAGAAAAAGTAAACTAACGTATTGTATTTTTTCTATTTTATATTATAGCTCTACAATTTTGACGTGTTGTTTATTTGACTACCCACCGCAAATTAAAGTACCGAAAGGAAATAAACATTTTAAGGTGACGGTCAATTAAGGTAAGGTATTGTTCATATAAAGGTAAGGTATAGGTAGGTAGGTAGGTAGGTAGGTAGGTAGGTAGGTAGGTAGGTAGGTTTGATGTGCTTTCTTACCTGAGCTGAGTCACCTTTAACTCTACACATAATACAATATTTTTAATTGCTACTTGTCGTTATTACAGTTTCTGGTTTGGACCATGCATGTTTGTCTGTCAAGTAGTCCTCGACTCTGTAATAAGCCTTCAACATCAATGACTTTTTTAAGTAATTCTTAAGAGCTGGAAAGGGTAATCTTAAAGCATCCTCAGGTAACTTGTTATAAAAATGAATGCATTGCCCAACGAATGACTTCTGTACTTTACGAACACGAAACTTTCTGATAGCAAGCTTATTTTTATTTCTAGTATAATTGTGATTATGATGATGAATTTGCACGCTTGAGTCAAAGAGCACGAAGGAATATAATCATTTTGCAGATCGGACGTAGGTATATCAGTAAAGGTGAAATACTGTAAATATATCATACTTACATACTCACAATTATATTATCTAGGAATATAATATTATTTACCTACATTGAAATTGGTTGCTGACCTAGTGAAAATACTGAAATATTTTAACTGTTGATGTAGTAAAGCTAGGCGCTTTCAACCACCTCGTAAAGTATTAGATGCTTCTGTTATCAGAAAGTGTGTTTTTATAGCACTTAGTGACTTTTTCTTACGTTTCATATGCTTTGTTTCCCATTGTTTGTAAATGGTAAAATCACGTGACCGCGCGGAACACACTGACACAGGTCCGTCCTCTACAAGCGCTGCCGCGCGACTGAAGAGGGCGTAAGTGCGTTCGCGAGTGATTGCGCTTGCGGATTTAGTAGGTATTGAAACATAGAAATTATTTTAATAATGTTACCGAGACAAAGTGATCCAAAACGTCTAGATTATCTTATTACCTATACATTTGTGTAAAAAACAAGTCTAAAAAGTTTGTATTGTAGATATGGTTTGGATTTATTGTTAAAAAAAGGCGTAACTTTGGAATTTTTTTCTATCGAGCAAAGTTTATCTAATCATGTTTTTGAGATCCAAAACGTATCTGCCAGATCCTTAAGTATAAGATATATTTTTTTCACAATTTTAAAACATTGTTTCTTATATTTCTAATGGGTTCAAAAAACTGGTTCGCTTAGCTCCTACGGAAAAAGCACGCCTTAAGTTACTACCTGTTTACACCGCTCTATAAAATTAGGCGCAATCGATTGGAACTAATATCCGACAGTATATACCAAATGTGAGGTATTATACCAATTGCGTCGAGTGGTGTCTAATATAGATCAGATGATAGTTATGTGCTTAGTATATTACTGTTTCTACTTAATATTGTGAATTTTGTTTTTTTATGTGCCTTTGACGTTGCGCGTTGGTTGGCGTAACGAGTGCATTAATTGTACACATTTAGTTTTAAAATTAATTCGACAAATAAAAAATATTTGATATGAAATGAAATTATTTAGTTTTTGCGTAGGTAGGTATACTTGTGTAGAATTTGCTGCATGAATATAATACTTGTCTTCACAGTCAAACTACACGTTTAGTTTTGTTGAACTTTGATAAAATTCATGCTGGTAAGTAGTTATATTTTGTAAATTAAGAAGTAATGATAATAGCCTCGTGTTATTTCAGATTTTTTGTAGTATTTTACGGTATAGTACATTATTTTTCAATTTCCAGGAATTATATTTACGACGTCTAAAAATGGCCACCCTGTGCTCGAATATGGCTACCACCGCTTCAACAAGGACCGGCGGTCCGCGGGGTCGAAGGCCATCTGGAGGTGCTTCAGCCGGTGCAAGCTCGGCTGCAAGGCCAGGATTATGACGGTTGAAGACCGAGTCATACATATTTATAATGAGCATACGCATTAAGGACCCTGCTTTTATCGTAGGCATTTGTTATACCAGTGAGAGCAATGTAAAATAGTTGTCGCGGTTGGTAGATATGACGTAGCCAGATCATACATTTTGATCATTTCATGTTATGTTATTTGAGGTTCATTTCGAGATATGGATTCAGGGTAGGGTCATAAAGCGTAGGTTTGACTTTTTCATGATGTGGCCAACCGATGATTTCATAAAATGATCGTCAATATCGCCATATCATGAAATGATCCATTCCATGATCTGGCGATGACAGATAATAAAATCGTATATGATTAGGCTGAATTGTAAGCTATGCCCAAAGCGCCTTCCTGAAAAATAATTAATCGTAGGTAACTGATTTTGTTAACGATGGTGAATAAAGGTCAGTTATTTTGAGACTTCCGTGAAAATCTTAGGTGTATATCGTGATTTTTTTTTGCTTGAACATAGTAGGTGGAATCATAAGAGCTGGTGAGAGATTGGTAACGGACTGTCAAATTTCTCATAGAAAATACACGCCTGATTTCGTAAATCAAACTGCTTAAAACTGAAACTATAGCTAACTATGGCTTAATTTGTGTGGCGAAACTAGATAATGTCGGTTTTAATTTGTAGGTATTATATTCACGAAAAGCAAATCTGGCAATCCGGTGATGATTTATGGACAGCATCATTTCAACAAAGATATCCGGTCTACGGGATCGAGGGTCACGTGGAGATGCAAGAAGAAAAATATTTGTAAAGCTAAGATACTGACTTTGAATGAAAAGATCATTCATATTTCCAACGAACACACGCATTACTGATCTTGATCATAATAATATGTATGTTGTCACTGTTTTGGGTATGTAACAATGAATAAAGATAAAGTATGATATTTTCTTATGTTTATTTGACATTTTATCGTTTCTTTTAGGTGTCATTTTCAGATATACTAGTAGTTAAAACACGACATAAGACAAATTGTCTTGTACCGTTTATCACAGGTTTAGCTTGATATTGTATCGCTCCCTACGTGTTCTTTGGGTGAGCTCGATTATATATAGGTCCCCTCCCTACTTGTTATTGTTATCTATTTGTGTTAGTTTAGTTTTTGAGTAGGTACTGTAAATATACATTAAATTAATGTCAATATATATTAATAAATAATATTAGTTATACCGCGCTTGAACTTTTATTTGCAACAATTTCAACACTTTAGTACATATACCAAACCCACTCCCACTGCCAAATAGACAGTTTGGCGGTGAGGAGCATAATAGGTTTCTGAATTTTGCGTTTATACGATCGTCTTAGTTGTGAAAGTATTTGTATGAAATCAGGTAACTTTTTTATTAAGTACTTTCATACTTCTGAGTATTGTAAGTTGTTTTTATGGCGTTGTTTGCTTCCAGGTTTTATATTTGCAAAATCCGTACATGGCAATCCGGTGATATTTTATGAAGGGCAACGCTATTGCATGGATCGTCGGTGTATGGGACCGAAAATTCATTGGAGATGCAAGAGGAGAAAAGGCTGCAAGGCTAGGATTATGACTGTAAATAACACCGTTGTATCTGTATTTAATGAGCACACACATAATTGATGATCTTTGAATTTGTATTCGCACAATAGATCCGTACTTATAGTAATAAAATGTGACTGGTACGTTTGTGCCGGGTACTTACCGGATTAGGATATAAGTTTATGGCTTATTATTCTGCAATGAAATGACTAATTTGCTTTTAATTTTGGCGATGCGTAATATTGCGGATGACATAAATGTGAAGCACGTTTTATTTTGACGAAACCTAAGGTGGATGAGCTTTTTGTATGATGACAAAGTCTGCGCTATGGATCTCAAGGAATGCTGTTTTTTTTTTAATAAAATTAAAAATAATATATACTTGTAATACATATTCCACATTCCTACACCCTAATATGTATATGGAACTGATGAAATAACGTTTGTAAATAAATAGTACTTAAGTAAGTAAATAATTATGAATATTATGATGTTAGAAAATAAAATTGGTTCCATTTATATTGTCACTTTTCTTTTCATATGGATTAATTTTGTAGTTCTGCCTAGTAATACAATTAATTGTTACGCTAATACGTAACAATTTAATGTAGTGAAATCATTTAGTTACCTATATTCTTACCCGCTTATTCATAAACGTTTGCTGAAGTTGACAAGCCGATAATAATCGTTTGTCCCTTTCCATCATACCAATACGTCGGAAAGGGACAAACGATTATTATCGGCTTGTCAACTTTAGTAAACTATTATGAATAAGGTGGTTAATATTTACATCAAGCTTAACGTCCAGGTATCGTATTTACAACGACTAAACTCGGGCACCCGGCGATTGAGTACGGAAGGCACCGGTTCAGCCAGGACCGCCGGTTCGCTGGACCGAAGATCTTCTGGAGGTGCAAGAGCAAACATAATTGCAAGGCCAGGATAACGACTGTTTATGAAAAAGTTATATCCATTTTTAACCAACATACGCATTGATGAACCCCACGCCACTTCAGAACACACAGTATCAGTCGGCTTTCTTTTGACTAGAATGTGTTGGTACTGTTGGTACGTAATGTGTTGGTGTTTATATCTTTTCAATTAGGACAGTGCCCTTAGTAGCTAAATACATGAGTGTAGGACTCAAATTTAAAAATAAATTCGGGGAAAAAGTGAATTCGCCAAATACGGAAGAAATCGGGGAAATTTGTATCAGTTACATTTTAAGAAGCAGAGTTTATAATGATTAAATTATCGTTTTATGATAGTCATCCATTTTCCTCTTTTTTGGTGTTGAAGAACACTGTGAAAATCTAGTCATTTAAGTACCTAAATGTACTATGAATTTTAGATAGTACGGTTATACACATTTCATTTACAGATGCAATATTTACAACATCTAAACTGGGTTATCCTGCGATCGTGTACGGCAAACACCGCTTCAGTAAGGACCGGCGGTGCACGGGACCGAAAGCGTCTTGGAGATGCTTGACCAAGCAGGGATGCAAGGCTAGGATAATGACTGTTGATGACAATATCGTGTCGATTTTTAACGAACATTCACATTGAATGTTTTACTTCTGATTTTGTAAAGATGCATCCACACCACAGTTGACTTTTTGTAGGAGCACTGTGAACATGTGACCCCCATTAGGTAACTTTACACAGTTACTTACTATTGCACAGTGTTGGATTTGTCTTCGGACCAGTGCAAGGATATCGTGGGTGTTATGGGTCGTGCTGTAGACAATAAACATTAAACATAAACGCATAGTTTCAATATCTTTGTCTACCCCGAACATTTTGTAGATTAGAGTTGTTTCCCCATATCTTCGTTGACCACGGGAAACGTTTAGAACGTTTTCGAGAACAGCACAACTATCGGTGCAACCTAGCTAAAACGTCGGATTTAAGTACTTATATTACTTAACTAATAATGAAATTATATCGCGGTAGACACGATCATATCACTAAATATGTGTGCTAAACGCGAGAGTATAAGGTGTTAACTATATATTTGTAGAATTAAATCAATTACTTCGGCTCTAATTTATATATTTATACCAGTATGAATTTTCAGGTATCGTATTTACGACGTCCAAATCAGGCGCGCCGGCGATCGTGTACGGCAAGCACCGATTTAACAAGGATTGCCGGTTTACGGGCCCCAAGTTCACGTGGAGATGCTGGCGGCGGAGACTCGGCTGCAAAGCCAAGATTAGGACCTTAAATGACAAGGTTATCCATGTATGGAAGGATCATAATCATGATACATAACTGTCGAGTAAAGACCTGTCAAACTTTTTGCCTATGTGGTAAGTTGGTGGTTGAAGAAATACAAGCGACGCCAACGCACGACGTGATCAAAATATGAACTTTCATGGGACGACATCTGCATACTATTTTGGAGCCATTAATTTTTTTTTATCATTAACAAATAAAATGATAATAAAAACAACATACAGCATACTATTTTGCACCTGCCAATATTGCTTAAGTAGGTACTTGACAAGCAATATGCCGCACACCCACTAGGGCGACGCCACAGTCATACACGGAGTAAATAGGCGCCGATAAATACTATTTAACTTAATGTTGTTTAAAAAACGCATAATCTTTTTGTTTACTGATTGATGATGAGGCTTACCTACGTAGGCGTAAGGTAGTCAAATTTACTGAGCCCGTAATTTGGATCATGTTGGATTGTAATTATTCTGGAGCAAATTTTTAGTTGCACGCAAGGCGGCGATATCATTTTTTTTGAGATACTAATATTCACTATTTTGTTTTGCTTTCTAACTAAATTTATCCTTATCGGATTTACGCCGTAAGTACGAAACAGAAGGTGGACGGGACAGGATGGCATGAGTAAAATAAAATTGTGATAGCTGCCTGTGGTTGTCTGACATCATGACCTGACCCCATAATGTAAACAAACAGGTTCACTCTACTTACAGCTCGATGAATAAACCAGTTCATATTTGACCGCCCAAAAGCTGTGACGTTTCATTTATAAATACCTAAGTGCCTATATATAGTTAAATATATACTTACATCATACGAGTATAAATAATCTCACCCCTTCTGTCAAGCGCAACTCGAGAAATTATAGCAAATAATAAAATGGAAGTTACTATACAAATGGCGGACTTAATGCAATTTGTACAGCAGCTTCTTTCTTTTATATTTACCAGGTTGAATTTCCAGGAATCGTATATACAACATCCCAAGCTGGCGGACTGGCGATCCTTTACGGCGAGCACCAATTCAACAAGGACCGCCGGTTTTCGGGCCAGAGTGACGTGGAGGTGTTCGCGGTTGAGGCACGGCTGCAAGGCTAGGATTATGACTGTAGGAGACACGATTTTCTCTGTTCACAATGATCATAATCATTAAAGATTACCGTCGGTTGTTTCCGATACATCTTATTATTTTCCTTTATGTTGTACTCAATCTGGGGCTGGCATCTATCACCACCTATAATAGAGAAATCAACAATAAGTGAACACATGCAATCTTTGACTTGTTGTTTTACTATCTATGATAGCATAAATTCTTAATTTAATACATTCGATCTTTAAGTAGTGCAACGACTAACGGCCCAATTCAAACAATGCTTACAGGATGTCACAGAGATACGACACCGATCTGTCAGTGTCAAAAGTGACGTTATTGGTTGAAGTGACGTTTTTGGTTGAAAAAATATGTAACATCGTTAGCATTATTGTGGAATTGAGCCGTAAGTAGACTTGTTAAGATATTGCTGCGTTTTTAGGTATGTACTCGTACTTACCGTAAATAGTCGCAGTTTTTAACTTTAAGAACATTTAATTTATTTTATTTAATTTAATTATGTCGCGCTTTGACTTATAATATTTGAGCCTCTGGAAATCAAATTTTTTAAAAATTTTCCCGTGCGTGACTTATTTTTTTAAATGTTTCTAGATGTTATCTTCACAACGTCTCGATTCGGCAGACCGGTGATCCAGATGGGGGTCTACCGGTATAACCTACACCACACTTGCATAGGCAAGCCACGGGGCCAGTGGGCCTGCACCATGAAAAACAATGGCTGCCGCGCCTCGATCGCTACGATTGATAATGAAATAGTCAAGATCTCTGGTGAACATAACCATTAGGTACACTTTAACGTTTCGGTTCGTCAGGTCGCTGATCCAAATGGACTCCACCAATCTGAATAGGCAAGCGCGAGGCAAGCTTTAGTCATGTCATAATCATTAAGCAGTTACATGTAATGCACAATTACTTGATAATAAATATATTGCACATTATAGCACTCTGATAATAAATTATTATTGATTTCTATTTCCGATATTTATTAATTTAACATTATTACGCGGTGTACAGGAACAATGAGAGTTGTCTTTAAACGTTATTGATAACTGATATTCTATCCGTAGAAATCATATTTACCACATCCAAGTTTGGGAGGCCTGCGATCATGATTGGCAGCTACAGGTTCAACCTGCACCACTCTTGCATTGGCAAGTCCAGAGGTATATGGGCATGCACCAGGAGAACCCAGAAATGCAGAGCGTCTATCACCACGATGGATAATGTCGTTACTAAGATTAATCGGGATCATAATCACTGAAGTAGATATAATTGGAGTTACGTTCTTATTATGATATTAAATATTTTTATTTACAAAATGGTTCTTGTCCATTAGTTAATCCCTATTATCCTTTCTTCTAGAAGTGTAATTTTCAACATGTATTTTCATGCGTTGTTACACTTGTTACTTGTATTTGTGTATTTTGCTCATCATCGTCTATTAGTTTTCTGCTTTTTATACTCGTACTTCGTTTCTTTTCTTCTGTTTTTCAACATTTCATTTTAAATGATTTGACTGACGAATACTAATAGTAAGTAGCGATTTAGTCTTACTTTTCAGTCTAGCAGTCTAGTTTTGTCCACATGACAAAAATATTGAACTTTAATTTTTTAACATAGCATATTGTAATAAACCAGTTACAATATTTTGTACTTTTTAATCTAGCAATACGAGTGCTCCTTGTTCATCCAGTTAATACCTATTATTAATAAATTTTTGGTGTGTAGATGTTATACACACGATATCGAGATACGGTCAGCCGGTGATCATCACGAACGGGTACTGCTACAATCTTTGTACCCAGTACGTTGGAAAATGCAAACAGGCGTGGTCCTGCTCCAGAAAGGGCTCCGGCTGCCGAAACACGATGACTACCGTTGATAACAAAGTAGTCAAGTTTTCACATGAACACAACCATTGATATTGTAATCTGTACCTTTGTCTTTACTGTTGATAAAGTTTTCGGAAAATATAAAAGGTGTTTTAATAGTTTTTAATATTCGTAAGTTGTTCTTTAGCAATTAATCTAATTTTAGACGGTGTTTCATTGCGGTCTTATACACAATATTAAAATTATTGTTTCGATATTACTTGATTTTCTGTATTTGTACCTATTAACTGATAATTCTTTTTCATCGGTACATCACAAATTTTATCTTACCTACACACGTGACCTCGCGTTGCACTAGTTTCTTTTAGACACTTTTATTACCATTGACTGTCGACTTTGAACAATTGACATTTGATTATTTGTTGTGGTCTCAAGATTCTCTAGGATCTCTATTAACCTCCCCATGACATTCTCACATATAGGTACCTGTATGTGTGTATTGTACGATCAAGTTCTTTCAGATGTAACATTCACAACCTCCAAGTTTGGCCGACCGGCGATTCAAGTAGGCCACTATCGCTTCAATCTCCACCCGTGTGCCACGGGCAGAATCAAGCAGAACTGGTTTTGTACGAAGAAAAACAGAGGCTGCCGGGCGTCTATATGTACCGTAAATCAGGAAATAATGAGGATTTCTTATGACCACAATCACTGAAGTAGATATAAATGGAGTTATGTTCTTCTAAAGTTTTAGGTACTTATCTAATAACATCACATATTACAAATTCTCCACTCACGTGCTTAAAATAACAATTGATTGGAAAATATTTTGACCTTGAAGAGCTAACCAGAAGACTGGTTTTGTTTTATTTTACAATAAAACTAAAATATTTTTTATGATGTCAATAAATAATTATGAATCCTTAGATAGTATTTAATTTAAATATATTGCTATGTATGAACGTGAACATATTTATCTCAGTTGAGTTTTAAGAATAATATAATATATTGCAGCATGGTAATCGCATGTCCGCGAACTGTTCCTTCTTCGCTGCTCCATCTCTCGTAACATAATATACATACCTGCATGAACTTCTTAACAAAAATGTATGGTTCAGTAAACCAGCTCGTAAAAGCTCTGAAAGAAAGTTTCATTTTATCCACAAGAGTGGCAAAGGAATATAAGCACTTGCGGATAAAATAACAACTTTGCCCGCTTGTAAAACACATAACTATGTTTTCATTATTATTTATCTGTCTTGTAATGATGTTGTTGTTTCACACAGATTATATGGCGATTTAGCTAGCTTGCTTTTTCTACATGATATTTTTTGTATTAATAAGCACAAAACGTTCCGATTGAAAGGTGCCGAGCGATGCTGTACTTACTGTTGATAACAAAGTACTTGTACTAATTACAATTAATTTAGGTTATTAATTATTAATTTCGTTTAGTTGTACCACTGTATATATATTTTAGTATCTTTGTTTACCGTTACTAAAGTTTTTGGAAATTATAACAGGTGTTTAAGAACCATACGCTTGCTTTTTCTACATGATTTTTTTTGTAAATACGTAAAAAAATGTAGTAGATACCTAACATGTACTAAGCATAACTCCGTTGCTACAGATTCTTATATCTTCACAACATCCAAGTACGGCAGACCTGTGATAGTGCAGGGGAAGTACCGGTTCAACCTTCACAACGCCTGCTCCGGCAAGCCCAAGGGCAAGTGGTTCTGCACTGGCCGCAACACACACAGTTGCAAAGTGTCAATCACAACTGTTGACAACGTCATCGTGCATGTTACTAATGAACACACACACTAGTATAAACCCTACTTATTAATAAAAACCTCCTAGAAACTTCTGTTAAATTTTGTTTCTTTCTAACAAACAAAATCGTTAAAACGACGGATAGAAACACGTTCACTGCGGCTTGAGGCAAAACCGCCCCAAGCTCGACTATGCGCTGGTGCGGGGTTAAAAGTACGTGTTATCTCTCTCGTGCGGGAGCTGTCGCCGTTCACTTACAAGGCGTACGATAAAGACAAATATACATTTCTTAATGTTTCGTTGGTACAAAAAAAATGTTTGAGGTCAAAATAAGTCAAAACGCACTGGGTACCTATATATTTTATCCACACAGTGCGGGTTGAGGTTTATTTACGCCTCATGGCTCCTCTACACGATGGGCGATGGGCCAACGCCCGCCACACCAAGGGACGCAGAAATGCGGTAGAATGAGATAGCAATATTATTTGCTCCCTCTAACGCATAAATGCGTCCCTTGGAGTGGCCGGCGTTGGCCCATCGTGTAGAGGAACCATCAAGAAAGTGACCTCAAGGCCGCACTGGGCGGGACGCGGGCGGCGCGGGAGTCGACCGCTTAACGTTAGTGCGGCCATCCATAGTAGTCGATACAGAGCCAGCGTGTTTCACGTGAATAATAGGTACCCATAACCTAAATACGAAAACGATCGTGACCAATCGATAGTGTTTCAGTAAGCCCTTGCAAGTGTAAATTAAATTGTGTTTTAATAAATTTTCATAGTGTAAGGCATAGATTTTACAATTCATGCTGAATAACCTAGCAAAAAAACATTGTAAGAAAAGGTTGAAGATGGACATCGGAGGGTTTTTCTAGTGATTCGGAATCTCAAACAAAAAGTGATAAAGTTGCGAATACATTCACTAGTGGGATTCGAATTCTTAGTAACGTGCAAGTGCATCCAGCATAGCATAGCATCGAGCGTGCCAACCCAGCAGATTATAGCGACAGTGATTCCGAGTTCGATATATTTCCTGATCCAAAACGCAGAAAATTGCAAGAACTAGAAAACAAGGGTCAGCCAAAAACATATGTCAGTCCTAGCAGTAGCAAGATATTCACCGTATTGGAAAACGCTCGTTTTCAAGCGAATTCTCCGCTACAAAATTATTCGCCTACAGATCTGCTCTACTCAGTGGTGCCTGAGCAAGAAAACAAAAAAGAAGTATCTACCTACGTCAAGTGAACTGTGTATGTTAAAAAAAAACTTGTACGAAATGCGTCAAAAACACCACCAGTCCTGCGTCAAACAGTCTCATTGGAGAATAATGACCGATGTTCCGTCAAGCTCAACAAAGCAAACCGGAAGTACATCCAAAGAACCTAGTTTCATCGACCGTGCAGTAGCAACACCAAATCTACTTCTGACACCAACTCAAAAATTTCAATAAGAAGGTAACGACATTCGTTCTCAATTATCAACTCCTGATTCAATGAGTCGTTTTTGTACATCAAACAGATGTCCGTCAATAAACAATATATCAGTTCTGCCTTTAGATGAAACTGTATCTAAAAATAATTCATTGTGAAAAAATACACCAACAGAAAATATTGAAAACGTTACACATCAAGAAGAAATTAAAGAACAACAAAGTAGTAACAAAAACAGTGAGAACAAAAAAAAATGGAAACACACACCACAAGCTTAATCACAACAAAAAAAATAAAAAATACACAGGAAGAAGGTAGGATGATTGAATCTGCACATAACAAAGAAGAGATCAATAATGACATCACGTCTATACAAACAAATACGATAAATGAAAGAGAATCAACATCTGAAACTTCAGATGAAAGTACATTTAGTGATGATGACAACGAATCTATGACTAGTGTCTCAAGTACCGTGCGGCGGACTGTTAATCAGTGGGCCTCTTCAAAAGAGAATCAACATCTGAAACTTCAGATGAAAGTACATTTAGTGATGATGACAACGAATCTACGAGTAGTGTCTCAAGTACCGTGCGGCGGACTGTTAATCAGTGGGCCTCTTTACATCAAGGGTAACCTTGATTGTTATTTTATTTTATTTTATTTTATTTTATTTTTATTACATACATGGAAAACCATTTAAAAACATTTCCAAAAACTAAAATAGATTCACAGAGCCAATTACAGGTTCTCACTTATAAAAATTAAGTAGGTAAATAAAGAAGAAATATAATCACAAATCAGTTACACACACAAGTTAAGCAACAGCACAAGCCAAGGTTCCTGTGTACAACTAGCTGCAAGACTGCATAGGCACATTAGGAATGGAAAACATTCATAAAGTGGCCATGCACTTCCACCGCCGACTGCACAAAACTTCAAGAAAAAACCGAAATACAGAAAATACAAATATATATATATATACAAGTGCACCCATGTAGTACTCGTATAACTTCAGTAAGCCAAGCCCGAACCCGCGCTAGAAGTATCACCCATAAAAAATGCAATTAATTTATTTCTTATTACCGATATGCTATCACTAAATACATCGAAGTCTAAATTCAGTAAAACTTTATTTAAACTCATGCCTGCCCTGCATAAGAAACTGTTTTTTCTATATTTAGTGGAAGCCTGATTAATACTAATGGGACGAAAGTGCCTTAACCTTCTTAAGGGAACAGTGAAAGAAATTTTACTGAGTAAACTAGGACAATCGACATGGCCTTTAATAATATTTATTAAATACAAAATGTCAGCAATTTCACGGCGTTTAACAAGTGGGATTAAGTGATGTTTCTTACATAGCCTAAAATAATTGGCAGAACTATAATTTACATGCATTTTAAAGCAGAGAAATTTTATGAATTTAGTTTGTAATCGCTCAATCCTATCAACATATATTTGATATTGAGGATTCCAAATCTGAGATGCATATTCGAGCTTGCTCCTCACATAAGCACAATAAAGGATTTTAAGGGTCTTAGGACGAGTAAAACAAGCTGAACTACGCATTATAAACCCAAGAGACTTAGCTGCTTTAGACACTATACTATCAATATGGTCATTGAAAATAAGCTTGGAGTCATGAATAACACCTAAATCTCTCATGCTCTCTACTTGCTGTAGTATGTTACCTTTTAATAAGTATGAAGCATGAATTATATGTCGTTTACGAGAAAAAGTTACAGTGAAACATTTGGAGGGGTTTAAATCTAGCTTATTTTCCATACAATAGCTATCTAGCCGGTTTAGATCAGACTGCAATGCATTTGCATCAGCTTGCGTATCAATTTTAGCAAAAATGTTCATATCATCAGCAAAACTTAGTAATTTAGAAAACTGGAAACAGGTGCTAATATCATTTACAAATATATTAAATAGAAGTGGACCTAATAAAGAGCCTTGGGGCACTCCGCTTGGTATAGATACCCAGCTTGACATATAATTATTGATCACTACAGACTGGCATCGATTTTTTATATATGATTTGAACCATCTTAAAAGATCACCCCTTATACCGATTAAGTAAAGCTTAGATATTAGAATATCATGATCAATTCGATCAAAAGCTTTACTATAATCAGTATAGATTACATCCACTTGATGGCCATTGTCCATTGCCTCTGAGACAAAGTCATTAAGTAAAGCAAGATTAGATACAGTTGACCTACGTTGAACAAAACCGTGTTGAGTGTTATCTATGGAATTATTAAGTATAGATGAAACCTGCATGTGGACTATTTTTTCTAATAATTTAGCCAAAATACACAATTTGGAAATGGGCCTATAATTCGTCACATCCGTTTTAGGACCTTTCTTTAAAACAGGAGTAATAAAAGCCGATTTCCAGATCGCGGGAACGGTACATTCAGCAAACGAACGGCGGAACAACAACGAAACAGGTTTGGTCAAAGTTTTAGCACAGTTAATATAATATAATATAATATATAATATTATAGGAACAAGAAGGTTTTATTGCTTGGGCTATACTAATAAATCTATATAATCTCTTAACACATGTATTAGTTTTATGGATTGGTTCCCTTTTATTGAATTCCAGCAACTAAAAAAATCTGTATGTTTGGGATATTTTGTTTCTTGTTAAGTATTTCATAAATATTAAATTTGTTATTTATATTGTAAATTTGATGTTTCGCAGGTATCAATGAAGAAAATTCGGAACAAAAACATATTTTTGCAAAGGGTCAAACAAGACAACGGTGCGTCGGCTGCTACTATAAGTTACGGATTTCCATGAGTGGAACCCTTGCTGCAAATAAAACTAAAAAAATTCTTACCAGTTGTTCTGAATGTAAGCAAGCTTTATGCTTAGTATGTTTTCATGAAAGACATAAATAATTATTTAAGTGTATATATAATAATTTTGCTCAACATTGTCTCTTTAATTATCATTAAAATTATACTTTTATTAATCCTCTTTAATTATGATTAAAATAATATTTTAGAAAAAGTAATTGTTTCAGAAGTTTTTAGTTTTATGTTAATGTTTTGTTTTTTTATTTTATTTTAAGTCTTCTTTTGCTATTTAGTAATAAAGTAATAACGCTATAAACGTTCGTTTATGTTCACTTAAACATATAGATACTTATTAATAGCTTATCGTGAGATTAAGCTATATAAAGAAATTTAATGAATAATGAAGACCACAAAAAAAAATACCTTGTCTAGGCAAAATTATGAAGGATGTAGGTAACTACTGAAATTTGAGGTCTATAAGGCCACACCCGCACTGTAAATGAGCTTAGGTTTGGGCTAATTCGATCTCAACCGCGCCAGTTTAAAGCTCACCAAGAATTTTCCCGCAGTGAACGTGTTAAACGATTATTAAGTTATTATTAACTGTTTGTTAGAAGGTTTTAACACTTTTAACAGGCTCAATGATTTCAACAGGTTTAAGAATTCATTTTACGCAATTTTAAGTCGAATGTTTAATAGGTATGTATGTATTTGTGCTTGAGTTCCACTTCGTTGTTCACTTCGATTGCAAGAAGAATGTAATTAGTTTATTTAAAAAATAGTAGGTACCTTGTTAAACACGAATTCTCTGTGAATAATAAGTAAAAGAAATGTTGAAAAAAGTTACAATAAATGGAATTAGCGTGAATTTATGTCATTCTTCTTATTTATCTTTGTGTTCTTATTTGACGATCTACTTCCCATAGCGCTCATAAATACTTGGAGAAACATATTACCTATAGTTTCATGGAGATAGTATCGAAAATCTTGTCGATATTTTCTTTCTGGTAAAACACGACACCTGAAAAACGCAACCAAGAGAAAGCCTCAAACAAAACCGACTAGTGGTCTGGTCATCATCACATGGCATTGCTGGTTGTTGTAGACATCTTTCAGTTGTAAAGAAAGATGAATACATGATTAATAATCTCTGGGATAAATTGTAAACATTTACAGAATTTTCGTCTTATATAATTCGTTAAGTATGTACGAATTATATAAGACGAAAATTCTGTAAATGTTTACAATCGGTTCTGGAAAACAAATGAAAATTCATTAATTTGTTTTCCAGAACCGATTTTTACAACATCTCGCTTCGGTCGTCCGGTAATCATTCTAGGAAAATACAGATATAACTTAGTGAGTGGATACTACGGAAAGAGCAAGTGCAAGTGGTCGTGTACTGTGAAGAACAGGCGGTGCAAGGCGTTGCTCACGACCATCGATAACACGGTCATTGGCCTTAGTATAGAGCATAACCATTAACTGTTGTTCAGCACAATAGTTTTTCTTTGTAAGCTCAAGATATTTCAGTACATATTAGCAGTCGACCTATACATATCTCTCGATTTTATATGCCTATTGGTGGCTACGTAATTAATAAAAGTGATTTTCTATCAGGATGATCGAATTCACAAATAACAGGTATCGCCATGTGATGAGAATGATTAAATTGCGAAATTACTCTCTCAGTTCTACGATGTTCCTATATAGCATATAATAGGCGAAATAATTAATAGTAGATTGTTAACCAAGGGTTGAAAGACACCCATTTCTGTCGAGGTAGTTTGGCGCTCGAACGCAGTGAGAGCGCCAATAGTCCGAGACAGAAATGGTGCCTTTCACCCGAGTTAAATACTCTACTTTTCATATCGAATGCGAGGAAACCAAATAAGACAAGGCAATTTTGCAAAGTCAGTAATGGAAGTACCTAATAGATCTACGGCCATGATTTATTTTCCTTAGGACTTACTTACAATCGGAGACTTTACATGTGTGAAGATTATAATAACCCCTAGCGAAAATCATTTAGATTGCAATATTTACGAAAACACACATTTTTTAACAAACTGCAGTAATTTTAAAATGATTTGTTCATTATAGTATGAAAATCAGCGGGATTGCCTCTTACTTTTTAATTTTATACTTGTTCGTTCTAAAAGCCGCAACAGACTACCGGACCGCACCGCGACCTTGGTGCGCCGCACCATGTTATAACATAAAAAAAGTATTTTAAGTACTAAATAACAATTTAATTATTGATATAAGTAATTTTTATCTTGTATTTTATTTTATTTTTATGAATATAGTGCTAAATAACTTTAAAAATCAATTTAATATCGTAGGTACAAACGTTTAACTGTGGCTGTATAAGATTCTGCCTTTGCTCATTTATGCAAGTGTAAGGTTTAAAAAAATATTATTTTTGGTGTATTCCTTTTGGTTCCCGCCTTATGAAATCAAGTAAATAGAATTCAACGAAAGAAATCGAAAATAATTTGTTTTTAACAATTCACTTACATCATTTTTTATAAAAAAAGGATCAACGTGGGATTAGTAAAATTAAACAATTACCAATTGTTCCAGGCGAGGAAATAAAGACACTATTATTCCATTTTGTTTCCACCCAGTTGTTCGTGGGACGGGGACGCATAGGAGTACACCACTTTTCTGCACTAGAGCATAAACGTATCACTTTCTGCGCACCTTTTAGAACAACAACGACCCACTTTCAGAGCATGAGATATGAAAAATAACTTGTATACATCTTTTGATATCAATTTAGAAAATAACAGTTATTTTTTCTTTAGGCGATATTTTGTTTTATTTCTGAGACAAATAAAATAAATCAGTTTATGAATAGTGGAATATTTTAATGCCTTGGAGTGAAATACCTTTTTAAGCCTAGAGCTATCTAACAATGAAGGAATGATTCCCTAAAGCCACAATGTCATTTAGCTAATACTATGGCAATTTTTTGAAGAACGAAACCGTTAATATATATAATTCCTTGGTAGGTACTCGTAACATACGTTTTAGGTACTTATTTTTTTTCAATCTACGTATATTAGGTATAATTAATAATTCATCATTGTACAGGTTCCTACTTACTATTTTATCATTCCCACAGTTACCTTCTGCACTTCAAGCAGAGGCAACCCAGTTCTCCAGCTGGGCCCGTTCCGCTTCAGCGTGGAATCCAAGAATGACTACAGGATTACTTGGGTGTGCAGCAAGAGGTCCAGCGCGGGGTGTCGCGCCCGGCTGACTACATTTCATGGGGAGATCATCAAGAGCATGAACACACATAATCACGACTAATAAGATATTGGCGCCAAAGAAGATCTGGTTCTAAGCTTGCCTTGTTTGTTCCAATTTGCGTCAATGTTTGCTAGTATTAGATGAAACTGCAAGTATGAACTTAATTTTTTTTATGATATGAATGTTATGAATCAATCATCATAAGGAAGAAAAAAAAACGACGGGCCTTCTTTGGCGCAGCTATCTTTATTAATCGAAAAGAAAACATTGTACGGAAAGGACAACAATAAAACATTGTCTGCATTTGTCATTCCGATGTTTTATTTTTTGATTTAACAGTCAGTGTCACCTCATTCATTTCCGCCCGGGTTCATAGATCAAAAAAAAAACCTAAATTGAGATTGACAATTAGATAGGTATTAATTAAGAGCGTTTTCTACTTAGGCTGAAATATTTCATAAAAATAAAATAAATACAATTGTGTGTTTAGGTATTTGGTTTTTATTAATTTGATGATCTACTTAGAGTTAAGTGGCTCTGGTGGTACTAGCGATTTAACCATTGGCATCCAACCAGAATGTCGGTAGAGAAGCGTGGGCGGGGTAAGTCCAGAAGGCCATCGCCTTTGACACCTTCCTTTACAACTGGCCGGAGGAAACAAAAAATCGGGAGTTATGTAGAACCAGGGGTGAGGCCTTTGCCCAGCTGTGGGACACTCAAATAGGCTATATAAAAACAAAAAAAAAACAGCTGATTATCATATAAAAAATATTGATCAATGTGGTTGTCCACCACATTAGTACACATTAGTACAGTCTGTAGTTACTGTTAGTAGTTACATATATATAAAGAATACGTATTACGCGTAGTGCAATGTTTTAGCAGTAAATTAGTTTATTTTACTCTATTGCTAAGTCTACAAGTGAACCTATTTTATGTAAATCATGTATTCACGTTCAACATTACTTACAGATCTAATAATAACCACCAACAAGTTGGGCAATCCGAACCTCCAGCTCGGCGAGTACCGCTTCAACCGCCATACCGACAAGCGTCAAGTCAACGATACCAACGGCAAGACGGCGTGGGTCTGTGTGAAGAAAAACAACGGCTGCCGCGCCAGAATCATCACTATTGAAAATCTGATTGTTAAAGCTAATCAATTCCATAATCATTGATCTAATTAGAATATTAGGAACTGGAGTAACTTGAATATCAGAGTTAAGTGTCGCGGTATAGATAGCATCCACTAATACTTTTATAACTTAAAAGGTAAATTATAAAAGTATTAGTGGATGCTATCTATACCATTGAGCGCGTCATCGTCGATGGTACTATTTAGTTTTAGGCTTTGAAGAACATTAAGATCTGGCAACATTCAGCGAAGCTGAGCAATAGAATTGTAGTTCAGTCAACAGAGTTTATTGTAATGCAAATATCGTATAAATTATATGTGATGTCGGCATTTTTTAATCTTAACACTCAAATACCTAGTCAATAAGATAAGTTTATTATTACGTCACGTTGCTCATGTAATTAAACATCTTGTATTTTTTAATTTTTTTCCTTTGTTGTTATCTTTTCAATATTAAGTTATTTATCCTATTTTCAACTTCTTTTGATTATTTGTTTTTATAAGTACCTAGTTGATACTCGTATTTAATCACATATGTTTGTGTCCCAAAGGTACATCGGTATTTTCTTTTGTTACAGTGGTACTGTTAAAGTTCGCCAAGTCAAGATTAGGCACGACGGTTCTAAAGTGTGGTGATATTACGTTCTACAAGAACAAACAGTTCAAAAGCAGGATCACCTGGAACTGCGAGTGGAAGCTCAAGTTGGGCTGTAAAGCCAAAATTATTACGGAAGATGAAAACGTCTGCAGGACTGATTTAAATCATAATCATTACTAATTTTTTTAGTCTTTGGATTATGATCAGCCTCAAAAACGATCGCTTCTTTTTATTTGAACTTCATCAAACGAAATTGAAATGAGGAGACATTATTTTCAAAGTATACACATTTTAGGCTTTGTACGTGATATTTAAGCACAAAGAAAAATGCATCTTTGAGATACATTTTGTAATACTCGTTTGAACACCTAGTCACTAGTTAGTTACTTTTCAGTAGATTGTTTACATCGTGAACCATTAAAACGATGATGTTGATTCTAAAATAAGAGTTTTCTTCGAGATAAGGGTTTTACCAACGAAAAGTGGTGTTTAAACTAGAAATTCAACAACAATCCCTAATTACAGGAATCCACTACGCTAGATCCAAATTCGGTCAAAACGTAATGGTGGTCGGTGGACACCGCTTCTACAAGACTGGCGGGACCAAGAGCAGGGGGTATTGGCTCTGCTTGAACTACCGACTCGGCTGCAAGGCCAAGGTCACGACCTTCGAGGACACCATTATCAAAATGACCAATTTTCACAATCATGATTAAAGGGCATCCGCCACAGAGTGGCTGCACGCACGCGGGTGCCATATTGTAGGTAAAATCCGTCGCACGCGTCCGCAGCTGCTCGGCCACGACATCACGGGACTGGCGATAGCCGCAGTGATAACCATAGGTGGGGACGAAAGGTCCTATGGCTGAGTCAAACTCCAACCTATGATTATCGCTGCCGCCGTCGCAAGTCGCTCAATGTCGTGGCCGAGCCATTAGGTTAGGGTTACTCATAATATTTTTCGTTAACCCGCTCACCCGTTCCACGCAAACTTGATTTGGTTAGATAATTTTATTTCTTTCTCTCATAAAATGTAAAGTTGAAAATATATTGGCTATGTAATAAACTAATATATGTGTGTATTTATTGAAATAGTTTTAATAAAATAAAAATAAATTCTAAGTTGGTAGGATTAATACCCAAGATATACATGATGGTAGTTAAATTAAGAAGAGAATCATCACGTTTTAATTATTATTTAGTATAACAACATGAAATCAGATAAGGTTGTTTTGATAACAGATACGTAGTTAATACCTTTTTATAAGATTAATAGTATTTGGTAGGTATATGTGCTTATTTAAAATGTTTCTTTTTAACAGGTCCCCTCGATAATTGGCTAATTATCACGACTTCAGAAAAACGTAACCGGCAACGAATGGTAAACATGAAGCCGGGGTGCCACAAATCCTGTCGTTTTGAATGTTCAAAAAATTTCCCTTACGAAATGAGGTCGATATTTTTCAACGAATATTGGAACTTAAAGAAACACGAAGATCGTAGAGAATACTTAAAAAGATCAGGCCGCCTAGCCAAGGTTACAATCGCTATCGCTTCGACAACGAAAAGCATTATGTATCTCTATCACTCTTCCACATGAGTGTGACAGTGACAGTTGCGTTTCGATCGCTACGGAGCGTTAGCGATTAGCATCTTGGCTACGCGGCCAGTAGAGGTGTTACCAATAAAACGGAAGAAGGTACATCACGAGTCAAGACGGTTGTGCACTTACAGGTATTCCCTTCCTAAGCCTGACGGAGAAAGAGTCCAGGTGTGTAAGAAAACGTTTCTGGACACTTTTGATATTTCCGATCATCGGGTGTTCCGTAGTTTTAAAGACGAAAGAATGAATGTGACTCAACCTACTCGTAAAAGCAAAAGAGGTAGAAAAAAATTGACGAAAGAGTGAGTGAAACTATTTATAATCAGAATGTTAAAGAAATTAAAAATTAATAAAGCAATGTCATAAAAATTTAATATTGTTTAAACTAAATATTGCCTAACTAATCTGAAAAAAAGCTTGTTAAAAACCCACCCCGCGCCTTTCCAGGTGCAAAGGTGTCCATTGCGCTCGACACGCTGAACGTAGAAATGACCCGTATGCTAAAGTGTATATTTCATTTTACGTTTTTTACAACATTAAATTTTTTTAATACCGCAATGTGTATTTTTGCTGTTTATGTAGTATTTGGAAACTTCTTTTATTCCAATAAAGATAGTTCAAAATTCAAGACTTTGGAGGTAAGTTACAAAGGTAAGAGCCACATTCGGGCAAAAGAAACACTTTTAGGGTATTCTCATCCTATTTTTAATTATGTGCATGTTTTAGGGGTTGTAGCGATCCTCCAAACTCGCACGGGCAAGCCACTGCTGAAGATCCAGAACCACAGATACAATCTAAAGCGGCAAATGGATCGCAGGGCGTACTGGGCCTGTAACAAGGCGCCGAAGGGCTGCCGAGTCAACATCACCACCTTTGATGGCGTCGTCATCAAGGTCGCTAATGAGCACAATCATCCATAGCCTTCTGACAAATGAGTAAGGAACTAAATTTTCCTGAAGTCGCCCCTTTTTGAGGAAAATAAATGATATTTAAAATATTTAAAAAAAAAAAACTTAAACTGTGGGCTGATTTTGATAAGCCAGACTCAAAAGTCCATAATGAGCTTATAGTCTACCTTAGTAAAAAAATACTAGTTAAATGATCACATTTATAGGTCATATGTAAATTGTGATTATTTTAGTCAAATATTTATCTAAAGTCGGCTTAAACTTAAATATAGTATTTAAGTACTTCAGTTTCAGTACTTACTAAATACGTAACTAATTGCATGTGTTACCTGCAATAAATAATATTATTATACTAATATGAGGCCTTCTTGAATTGGCAGCATTTTCTCATCTTATTTGAGGGTCAAACAGATCACTGTGTTACGTTCTTTCCTGTGGACATACACAAAGTTAAGGGCTATAAAGGTTAATTTTCTTATTTAACCCTAACCCACGTAAAAAGGTCCTCCTTTTATTTACAGAACTATGATAAAATCATTACTTACATGCCCACAAGCTGTTAACTATTGCCCACAGGGGAGAAAAATGTACAGTTCGCGCGAACACGCTAGTTTTCTCTCCTGTGGGCAATAGTTAACAGCTTGTGGGCATGTAAGTAATGATTTTATCATAGTTCTGTAAGTAAAAGGAGGACCTTTTTACGTGGATAAGGGTTAAATAAGAAAATTAATCTTTATAGCCCTTAACTTTGTGTATGTCCACAGGAAAGAACGTAACACAGTGATCTGTTTGACCCTTGAACGGTAGGTGTAAATGTAGCATTTTTTTGTCGTCACATTTTACGTCATGCTTATTATTATATATACCGCACCATCATACAACCTATTAAAATGCATGCTAATCCGTAACTATCCGCATCTCCGGCCGTCCTAGGCAGCAAAGGGTTAAGACAACATTCGTTTTTGATAAGTTGAGACACTTAAAACTTTCGTTGTTTCTCAGATAGCAAATTATGCGATATGGTGCAATATGGTGTGTCGAAATTCGGTACCAACATCCTGGTGATCCAAGGCCACCGGTTCTACAGGAACAAGAAGACGAAGACGAAGGACTACTGGGTGTGCTCGAAGCACCGCGAGGGATGCAAGGCGAAGGCGACAACCATTGAGGACGAAGTTCTGTCAGTCACAAATGTGGTCCATAATCATTACTGAAATGTATTTTATCTGAATCTTATTCATATCTCTTTTTTTTTATTTAGACATTATAATTTATTTTTCAGTTACTATTATTTGTATGATATATTATAGAATTAATTATATGTATTTTTTAATGATGTTTTTGTAAATTGTGGTATTTGTTTAAAAAAATATATATTTTGTTTTGTAAAACATATAGCATATATACATTGTAATAATAGCACTTGGTCGATAGTTTTTTTGGGTCGATCATTAAACAATGCTTAATATATGTAGATTTATAAATTAAGCCAAGTTGCACTTAGGAGGTAAGTAGTTGTTTCTTATTCGATATAAATGATGGTTCAAAAATCTTTAATCTTTTATTTTTATTCTGAAATTTTTTGCGTACCTATTTTAAACAAACTTTTACGAATATTATTTTTGTGAATGATTGAAATAAGTATTTATTTAGAAAACGTCACTAAAAATTAATATCAGAGAGGCAAATAAAGTTTAGTCGTGTGGGTCGTGTGGGTGGGGTGATGAGAGTGGAAAGTTTTTCATGACAAAAATTAAGCCGAAGATAAATAAGCTATATTTTTTAAAGCTATAAAGCTAAAAACATAAGTTCAACATTGAAGGGGTAAAAATGTAAACTAAAGAGATTTTGTTGATCATTCGGTTTCATGAAACCGAATCCGATCCGTTTCGGTTTTAATACCTACCTGCCAGTGTTGACTTCGACAAAATGGTCCTTAATGCATTCACATTGACGGTTGTCCAACAGTTCGTTTCGAGACAGTCCACGGTCGCGTCCACCTCTGTTACGGCGGTTATCGGTACTCGAAGAATCGCACGGCCGGCGTTAAGACCTGGTGGAAGTGCAGCAAACGCCACCGCAAGAAATGCTCGGCTTCACTCGTCACCGTGGGTGGGACGCTCTTGAAAGTCGGCTTGACGCATAATCACTGACGTCCTACATCGGGATTTGATCCCGATGTCCTGAATAACCAGGGAAAAACGATAGAGAGGAAACACTTCTTTGTACTCATCATTTCACTTTTGATACAGATCTAATAACCAAACTCGAATTGGCCTGAAAATATGTACTTGATTGAGTAAGTAAATCAATAAACAACACCTCTCTTATATTTCGTACATGCCTATTTTTAAAACGTTGATGGTTTGTAGGTATATATATTATATATGTTAGACTAGGGAATAGGGAGAACTGTTAAAGAGTCAATTATTTACACATTGTTAAAAATATTGTGCAGGTAATATATTTTAATAACATGTTTATATTTAATTAAATAGTTCTGTTTGTCATTTTGCCGCGAAATTGTAATCTAATAAGATTTCAGTTATCGTTTGGTTTCAAAGAATTTTTGAAACCAGTGTTTTTGTCTCCGATAAAAATGTCTTAATCACTTATAACAATGGTTGTCCAACAGTTCGATTCGAGGAAGTCCAAGGCCGTCTCCACCTGTGGTACGGCGGGTACCGGTACTCAAAGAACTGTGGTTACGGAGCCAAGACCTGGTGGAAGTGCAGCAACCGCTACAGTAAGAACTGTTCCGCGTCGCTCGTCACCGTCGGGGGGACGCTCTTGAAAATCAGCGTGATGCATAATCACTGACGGCGCAGGAAATGTTATTGCCGTAGATATCGAATGAGACTTGAGTTAGCTATATCATTCCGTATCCGTCATATTCTTTTTTAATAATATTTTTACGATTGTCGCTGTTTTGGGTCCCTCTTCAAATTATAATGCGGAGGAGGAGGAATCCAGGGAGAAGGGGGAGGACCCGCTCTTGAAAGCCGGATTGATGATGATGCATAATCACTGACACTGCTGCCTTCAGCCTATTGTCAATTCTTCTCATTCAGTAACGAGACAATTAAGTTAGCGAAATTCTCTATCCATAAAGTGTATTTGTATAAGTAAAATATGGATACAACGAGTTGTGTTGCGAATACACATGTAAGTATTTGTGCAAGCATGATGAAATTAGCGTGGAATACTATAATAATTCATAATAAAAAAAAAAATTACACCGCTTCTTGGGAACGTTTGATGAAACGGAATTTAAAAATAAAACTCGTTTTAATACCATGCATGTTGTCATAAAATATATTACTTACGTTTATATTACTGTAGTTACGAACGTTATGTTTGTTTAATATATACAGTTTGATAGTTGTTGTAAAGTAAGTCTTGGGCTGTTCTTGTATATTTTTTTCAGTAAGCCCATTGCCCTGTTTATCAAAAGCTTGTAACTTGTAATATCCTCTTGGGGTTCAATGTCCTAACACTAGTACAAATTACCTCCAATGAAATTTAAATCTTAATGAAATAGAATAGAGTTTCTTTTATTTCGTTTCGTTCGATTTTAAAACAAAACAAATTCAACTCTATTTTCTAATACCGTTGATTCAAATTCGATTGCAAATTTTCCTTGTATGGTGGGCCGCTAGAGGATATAAGTGGAAGTCCCTTTTTGACCGCTTCTGTTAGAAAGGGACTTCCACTTGTATTACAAGTTACAAGCTTTTGATAAACAGGGCACATGTCTTATATTTCTTACTTATTTTTTGAAATGTTGGATAGTATAAATATTACTCACAACAAATGTATACCATTGCATGTTTAGAGGGTAGTGAAGGCAGTTAAAAAGGAAAACATTTACCCAACTCTATTAAACGATTATTGTTAATGTTAATTTTGTGTTTTCAAAATGTACACCCCATCATTTAATTGCAATAAATCTTATCACCAGTCGGTGCATTTATATTTGATATTTTTCACGTGAAGAACTTTACCTACCTGGTAAGCTAAGGTAATAATGAAGAAATGAAGATTATTTTTGCAACAATGTGTTTTCAAACGCTACGTTAAACGATTCTCGCCCGATGTTATTAGTAGTTAGCTAAAGGTACAGTTCAATTTAATATAAAATTGTACAATAACACTTTTAACCATGTATATATTTTCAGTATATTTCGGCGTGTCCCACAAGGGTAACCCGGTGGTGACTATGGGAGGGTACCGCTTTAAGAGGACCTCGGCTTACGGTATAAAGACGTGGTGGCACTGTATCAAGAGGTCTTCCACGGGATGTGCAGCTAGCATCAGTCTGATAGAGAACCATATAAGAAGATTTAACTGCCAACATAACCACTAAATAATAGAATACCAGTACTGTAAATCCACGCAACTATATTCCAGTACCACAAGTTCAATAGGTAATTGATTGATTCTTCCGGCCGGTTTCGACCAAGGCGACCACTTCGACTCCTTATTAGCTCGGCGTGCCTCGTGCCCTCAATGTGCGCGGGGGTTCACCTCAAAGATCGGCTACGCGCACGAGCGCCGAGCTAAATACGTAATTAAGTATAAATTGTAATGTACTTTTTGAGTTTTTCCTTTACATTCATACCTGAACGTTGATATTCGAATTAATTTTGGATCATAGTTGGGAGCTTTTGGGTTCTAGTTGGATGGTCTTGCGGTACATAATTGCGGGTCGTTATTATCTCTTAGCTCGCGGAGTCACTTGGACGCGATATCGCGTCTATAAGTTATTTTCAAGTCCGATAGACTGAATATCCCAAACGTGATTTCATGTGTAAAGTGTAAGGAAATTAAAAACTTCTTGAACTTAAAGATTTTTACATTGTCTATGGCTGAGACTCGGAAGGTTATATACTCTGTCAAGCCATTTCCGAAAAGAGCGGCAAATTTCAAAAATGTAGCAGCGAAGAGTTGTCGTCCCATAGAAAATTTGAATTTTGTGCCTTTTTCTACTGACAAACTTGTTTGACCGGCTATAGGTATTATTCAATGGTATAATTTGCCAGAGTAAGCAAATTTTATGAAGCTTTTTACTTTTAGTTAACTTTAATATTTTTATGACTTAACATTTAGAGGAATATTTTGTAAAGTATTTATTAAGTACTAAACGTAACCAAAACACAAATGTACTTATGAAATAAGGGAATTCAATATTTCGCAAAGTGCCTTTTGAAATAAAACAAGTATATCGAATATTAAGTTTGTAATATTATATTTAAAATATATGTAGCTGAATAAAGTGGCGCCGAAATAGTTACAATTGTGCAAGCCGCTAGAATTACATTACACAGTTGATAGGTAAAATAAGAATTTAAAAAGTACACCGTTACTTCATAATAAGTAAGTATAACTGACTGCTCGTACTTTTATTACAAAGTTTCAAAATATTTGAACAGTCGTCAGTCAGTTACAGACTCTTGACTTTAACGGTCACTAATCTGCTATTAGTAGATAGAGAATATTACCTGAATTTGCCCGTTTAACCTTAATAATTTCATATTTCGATGTTATTATGCCAGATTTAATCTTATTTACATATAGGAAGTATGTGTTATATAATAAAACTAAAGTTGTGTAAATCTATATTCCATTTTGATTTCAGACATTTTTGTTGCCATATGTTTAAATATGTGGTATGAAACTATTTTACAGGGTATGTTAATAGGCAAAAAGGGCACAAGGCTTAAGCCAAAGGGTTGAACCAAGGCGAGTCTATAATCATAAAATTTCAATAAGAAATACTCAAATTTTTCATTTTTTTCAGGATTCCGACTGGCTACGTTTGAGACGACCAAATACGGCAACCGTGTTCTTATTTTTGAGTGTTACCGGTACCGGAAGAGGTCAGACAGCAGGGGTCCGAAGTACCGGTGGTGTTGCATCAAGCGTTGCTCCCACAAGTGTCCTGCTACTGCCATCACCCTTGAGGATCTAGTTGTCTCCACCAAATACGAACATACTCATCCTCCTGAGAAAGACCTAGAACATGCGATAATCCCAGTTACGTATGCGCATAGGTACATTCCTTCGTAAGAGAGATGTAGGTTTTCTGTACTAAAAAGTGTTTTTGTTTTTAAATAAATGTAAAGAAATAAATACTTTTGAATAGTACTTACAGTTCTTAGACAAACTTATATTTTAATCAATACTAATTCTGACACCAATGCTGCATGTATTGCGGTCAGCATGGTGCATATTAGCAAATCTCTCAAATTTTAAATCTTGATACCTACCTCATTCAACTGAAAACCTCATTTTATTCTTATATATATATATTCTAAATTGACTACCACTGTAATTTTACCTACATTTACAAATAAAACACTTTGTTTCCATGACTTCTCCTGTTTGTTACTCCCTACGTGTATGTGTAAGTATATACCAGGGATTTTCAATCTTGGCCACTTTTTAGACGAGGCACTAATTATAAGAACGGGGCGCGGTCACCCGAAGCTGTTACTGGACAACCATCTGTTTACGAAGAACAAAACTTGGTCGAATGGCCTCAGCGCACACTGGGTGTGCAGCCACAAGAATTCAGGGTGCAGAATGACGGTTCTTACGCATAATGATGCCGTGGTGAAGATTCGGGGCATTCATAGTCAGCACAGATACTGAGAGGATTGAGCGAGTACGAGTATCTACCTAATGCCTGACTATGGAATCTGAATGGACACCATCAATTTTTTAATGAGCAAATTTTGTTTAGGAATGCAAAGTGAGAAGTTAGAAAGGGTTTTATGATTATAGCAGTTATATTTGAAATAAATTCCAAAATTACAGCCGTTTCTTTAAAATTTTCTTATTCATAGTCGATCAATTGGTAGCAATGAGCTTTCTACCATGCCACTTAGGAACGTTCTTGATATGCTAGGAAGCCGCTTAGTGTTCCTCATGATCTGGCCTTATTAAAAACAGTATCTAATAAAAACTTTCCCTAACATAACCCAACATTGTCTTAGAAATCGAAAGATTTACAATTCTTCTTTCTTCTTCTGAAGAGCTTCTTTTGGTGGAATGTCCCGTAGCATTTGGTCAGCCCCTTTGATTGAGTTTCTCCAGTGCACTTGATTTCATCCTTTAAAACTAGGTATTAGAAACAAGTTTTACAATATTTCTAGCGTTCTTCGGCCTCACGCCAACCGGCAAGCGCTGCCTTGACATCGGACGCAGCCGCTTTACGGTTCACCAGCACGAGGGTCCGAAGACACGCTGGCGTTGCCTCCGCAAGTTCTACGGCTGCCTCGCTTTCGTACTCACCATCGAAGATCAGATAATCAAGATAAGGGATGTCCATAACCACTGACACGACCAACGCTTCCCGTTTTCAGTCTTGTTTTGTATATTTATGTCATAAAAGTGTGTCGATCCAGAAGTGGTATGGTCAGGTTATAAAGATTAACTCTAACATCAATGTGAAATAAATATATTTTTTCTCGTCATATTTTATTTCAAATAACTTCATAAAAAATCAAGTGCATCAAATGAATAAAATCAGCTCACCTATTTATCCAGGTTCATTATGAGTGCTTCATTATCGCAGCGGATCTCTTCATATCTTTGTCGTTTCACTACTTTCTTATTTGTTTTGATTTTTCACAGGTTATTTCGAAGAAAACCGCAATGGTAACCAAGTGTTCGTGATGGGCGGCCACCGTTTTACCAAAGACTACCAGAAACAGTACAAGAGTCGGTGGCGATGCAACAAAAGAAACTACGGGTGCAAGGCTTATGTGCTGCTGTTCGAAGAGAGCATTATTAAATTTACAGAACATAACCATACTTAGAACTTCAGTCTCGTCATGTTCAATAATTGTCTTATTTAAGAGCGAGCTTTGTTTAAATGTTATTACACATTTGAATAGGAATGGGATTGAGTTAGAGTCTCTTTAAAAAATTTTATATCGGTTGCCTATAATATAAAGAAATAATGAGAAATTATACTTTTGAATGAACTATTATGATTAAAAGTTTCTATTAATTATACTTTATTGTGACTTATAAAGATTGTCCAATATCTTCAATTATTAGCGTAATTTATCAGATATTCGATTGAGCGGTATTTGTATAACTTTTCAGATATATTTTTCGTCCTGAATCACTGCGGAAACAAGGCACTACAATTAAATGGCCATAAATTTAACAGGTCGTATATCAAGAAAGACAGATCTGGTGAAATATCTTGGAGATGTGCCAAGAAGGATTTTGGCTGTCGAGCCTCCGTCATTACCAAAGGTTACGATTATATAGTTGAGGTGAAAAATGAACATAATCATTAATAATTAAAAGTCATTTATTCGTGTTAGCTAATATATGTATATATGTGTTGGACTATGAAATTTATTGCTTACGTAACATTATTAATTATATTGATAGGTACCCATTGGTCAGTCTTCAAGCCTAATTATGATCACTTTATACAACTTGAGAATCACTAGACCTGCTAACATAAGCATGGTAATTTAGTCCTCGTACAGAGATCATCTGATGACGCCTATGTAAATGAGGTAGGTATAAACATTTGATGTTGGGCACTATTATCAATTACTTACATTATGCCATATTTTCCTAATCTCAAGAGAACCTTTTCAAATACCCATCTACATTATCCACGACCTAAATATATTGAAGTACATAAAATAGATCATGATCACTTAGAATCATGCGACTGTTTTTTAAATATATGTTTGTACTATCATATATAATTCTGGTTCTGATTCTGGTTCTCATTGCAGAACATTTTCAAGCAAAGTTCCAGTCGACATTATCCAGGTAACACGGTGCATCCCGGAAGGCAACATGGCCCCTGTTTTTCTACGCTTGCAATTGTTTTCTGACTGAATTGTTAAAATCCCAAATAATGTTTGTGTTGTACATACTTACATATCCGTTGTAGCACAGTAATATTTACCTACAGGTATCGTATCGCCATCATTTTGAACAAAGACATACAATACTTAATATTTTTTTATGTAGATTTTGTTATGTACGTACATATACGAATGCAGATAAAATCATCTTATAAAAACAAATTACAGTACGCCACCACAGATTCAGTAAATCCATTAATTTTACAGAACTTTTGTTTATGGACACTAAATCGGGAGGGCAGATTCTGATATTTGATGGCCATCGCTTCTACAGACAAAGTCACGTGGGGAGCAAGGTGACCTGGAGATGCAACTTGAAAAGATTGGGCTGCCGGTGCAGGATTTGGACCATCGATAACCAAATCGTGCGATACACCAACGACCATAGCCATTAATAAAATTGACATAAGATTTAACTTACCAAAAACATTAATGGTTTAGTTATTATAAATCTTCTGTACAAATTAAATCAAGATACTTAACACTATGTTCGTAGGTCATGCAAATATATACGTCATTTGATTTGATATTAATAAATTTAAGTTTATCTTTCCGAGCTTCGTTATTTGCTATGTCCTAACGTATTATCATTTTCTTCTTTGTGTACTTATAATCTCTATATTAATATTCTTCTACACACAATTATGCCTAAGCACTTCTTGCTTGTAGAGGCTAACAACAAGATTTTGTTCTATTCTACCTAAATGGTCTTACCATCAACATTAGTCCTGCTACTTCTGGGGACACATAATGTCCACACCAATATGATTAACAATATTGCCCTCTTAAAAATAAACATTTCTACATATATCATTGCAGTGGTGATGATACCAGGCCGTAAACGAAGTTTGCTGATGATAAACGGTTACACCTTCTCGGAGTACAACACGACGTTTTGGTATTGCACGAAGAAGAGAGCAGGATGCATGGCCAAAGCCCGAACAGATTCCGAGGGGAAACTGACGTCTGCTTCCAAATACCACAACCATGACCCTCCCAAATACCATCGCACTGAATCGGGAACCTTCATCAAATTGTAACCGATTTGAATTGGTCGATTCAGGAATTTCTATGTATTTGTTGTTATTTATTCAATTTGTTTTGTGTATGTATATTATAATTATTTAAATGATCGTATTTCAGTACCTATTTAATAAGTATTGTGTGTTATTTTGTGAACATAAAACATTACATTTAAATTTTAAAATATCTTTTTCGTTTTATTCTTCTTACGCCCTTCAATGAAACCCTTCACCTATTTTGATTACAAAAAACTAAATTAGTTGAGGTAACTTTCAGTTCTATTATATGAATGTATCACTAAGTCTTTTAATTCAAAACTTCGATGATCTTTTCAATAGATTATGGTGTCTACCATATCAACAGGATGGCTATAAGATATTTTATTGTTTTCAGATATCCTGCATGCCATTTTAAGAGCTCGCTTTACCAAAGAGTCTACGAATATTTATATTGGAGGCCATAAGTTCTTCAGACATTCGAGATCATTGGTCGGAAACCGGATCAGATGGACATGTGCCAAAAAACACAAGCACAAATGCAAGGCGTCTGCTATTACTATAGATGGCGTTGTTGTCTCCACTACTGGGATGCATTCACCATTATGCTGAAGTGGTTTGCCAGTATTTTCACTGTGGTTCTTGATACAAGTTTCGTTAAAGTATCTGTGATTGTATGCAAATTACGTACGTAAGCTAACAATTAATATGGGAACATCATATTCATGATATTCTTCAAAAAACGTTTCAGAGGCGTTTTACAGTTCTTCATTTTGTAAAATTAGAAGAAGTTTTCATCCACTATATCAGTATAAACGATAACCAAGGTTTAAAGCTTGACCAATAACGTGTTCTCCTTGGTGTCTACGTAATCAGAGCACAAACTTTTCTTGTCAGACGTAATTATCAACTACTTAGAATTAATTCAATTGGTCAGGGTAAGTTTTGCAATAGTCTGCTATGCAGCCCGAAGGGCAAATAGATGTAGGTATAGATAGTGTCTTAAATACTAAATTATTTACAATTTTTTTTTTTGAGTATTATGCTTTTGTTGGGAATATTAATTGCATGTAAAAATACGCAAGTAAGTATAACGGGTTAGCACTGATTGACTAGCACGTTATCTTTTCGCGGATTAGCAAAGTAATATTTTAGTTTGTGTGCGTTTTAAAGTTAAAGGTGTTTTATGTATATTTAATGTTTATTAGGTACATTGCGTGTACCGTATCGTTCATATTATTGCGAATGTAAGTAAGGGTTGTATTACTTTGTTGCACTATTTATTTTTAGTTTGTTATTCATTGTTGTGTTTTAATTTGTAAACTTTATTAGCTACTTTTAATGCTAAAACTATTATATTTTCGTAAATGTTTATATTGGTGAATTAAACCATGTTGTTTATTAACATAGGCATTCCATTATTAACTGTATCAACTTTAATCGAATTTTCACAAATTGTAAAATAAATAATTCGTCGTCGTTCATTTTAAACATTGTTACCAAAGCATTATTATATCTCTAATTAGGATTTTAAACAAAATTGGTGATACCTTGGGACTAAAGTCGAGTTTGATAGAATTTTAGGAATGTGATTCTAAATTCAAAAATGACCTTACTAAAATAAAATAAATTGTTTTTGTATATTTAGTGATGTAAGTTAGAGATATTGACTTTAAGATTTTTTTATTGTTTATGAATGGTAGTAGGTATTATTTATTATAAATATTTCTTCAACATCTAATAATAATTGCGTTATAATTTAAACCTCATTGTTTTATCTCTTTATTAATCACCGCTGATTATCGGGTATTTATCAGTTTTAGAGAGGCGTTTTAGTGTTTAATTTATACTTTGTTTACGGTACGTACTCCAATTAGCTCAAATGTCCTAAAACAGTTTCCACCATTCCAGCGAGCACCATAATCCAGATCAACAACCGCACGTACCTGTTCCACGAGGGGTTCCTCTACAACCGTCCGTACAAGAGCCGCGTGAGCACCTCGTGGTACTGCGCGTCCTACCATCGCCAGTGCCGGGTGAGCGTCGTCTCCACCGACGCGCGCGCAGGCCCGATCACGGTGCTGAGCTACTCTGGAGAGCATAACCACGGGCTGCCCAAGTTGTATCGCAAAAGGGATGGTACATTTTATAAGGCGGTTGAACGTTAAATTGGGAATATGGACTTCCTGGTGGTAATCTATGAATAAGGTAAAAATTTTGTGTGCGTAAGGGTCGCGGTTATAGTAACTTGAAGTTGTACTATGTTAGATTTTATGTGTACCCTATATGTAGTTTTAAGAGAACAAAATTATTATTTATATTAAGTAAATACACTCCCATATAAATATGCATTTACATGACTTTCATTTAACTTTTAATTAGCAGTAAATATACTATTTTTACATGATTGTCGTTTTACTTACCATATATGTATATGATAATCACACTTGCATAACACACCTGATTGAACACATTGAACACACCCAAAAAAAACATCAGAAAAAGAAATATGTGTATGTAATTATATATCTTTCATATATCATCAGATAAGGTTCTGAAGGTGCTGCTACATGGCAAGGCAGTACAATAATTACAAATATTGTTGTTAAGTTAAACCATCACCTACTGAAAGCTAGGTATTGAAGTTATCCTAAAACACTTCCTAATCTTGCAGAATGTAAGCTCATCACCTCTGCGACCGGAGCCACCCTGCTACTGTACCAAAATTTCTCCTACAACCGCAAGCGCCGCACCAGCAGCAACAACCTCCGCTGGTACTGCTCCCGGTACCACCGCGGCTGCAAAGCTGTACTCATTACAACGCAGGAGCTTGGAGTTCTGCACAGTTTTGGAGACCACCCTCATGAACAAGCTTCCTTTTATAAAGACTCTAATGGGATATATCATCGAGTTTAGCGTAAAATCTTGAGATGTTCTAGATCGAGATTATGGTGAGATTATCCTTAAATAAAGGCATTAGGCATGTAGAATCAGACCAAGCTAATTCGACGGCAGTTTTGTTATCACAGACTGTGCAAGTGTTATTTTAAACTTCAACACTTTAACACTTGCACAGTCTGTGCTATCAAAATCGCTGCCGAGTTAGCTTGGTCTGACTCTTACCTATTACCTATTTTTAAACCTGGAGTAACTAAAAGAAATTAACGATTTAGTTAGATTGTGAAAATATTCTTAAGATAAATAGTAGATTGTTAACCAAGGGTTGAAAGGCACCCATTTCTGTCGAGGTAGTTTGGCGCTCGAACGCAGTGAGAGCGCCAATAGTCCGAGCACAAAATAGATAAGTACAGAAGTCAATCACATGTATGTACTTTACTTTTCATACCTACGCTCGACGGTCGCTCTAGGGTTGCGATTGTTGCGAACTATGACTTATGCACAAAAAACTATCGTGGTAGTGGCACTCGTATCTATCGTATCGTATCTCGTATTTAGTTGTTTGATTTATTGTTGAGGATGAAACGGGAAGAATGGAAATATAAATTAATAATAACATTAATAACTCAAATAGGTATTTTAATTTTAATGTCATTTTTATATTACAAATTTGCCACAGAAAATATCTTGCGATGATTCCGAGATTGGCAAAATACACGATTATTATATTTTTAAGTGTAATAAATTCGCATTCTCATGTACAATGTAATAAATTCGCATACGCATTCTCTCTGAAACCACTGGTAGCTTAAAAAACGACAATTCACCGTTTAATGTTGAATTTAAACAACCGTCCACTGTACAGTTAAAATAACTTTTTGTTTTGTTTCTCCATTATTGCACAAAAAAGTTCACAGACGCGTGTCTCAAGCGGATGGCACTCGCGCTCGCGCTGGTCCTAACTGGTCCGAGATATCGTGTCCGTGAGCAGTGTCTATGTGTGCGTTGCTCGAGCGCGCTTTGTATGTAGGTTGATTTCTGTACCTATCTGTTTTGTGGTCCGAGACAGAAATGGTGCCTTTCACCCTAACTCGGGTACTCTACTTTTCATATCGAATGCGAGGAAACCAAACAAGACAATGCAATTTCGCAAAATCAGTAGTGGAAGTACCTAATAGATCTACGGCCATGATTTATTTTCCTTAGGACTTACTTGCAATCGGAGACTTTACATGTGTGAAGATTAATAACCCCTAGCGAAAATCATTTAGATTGCAATATTTACGAAAACACACATTTTTTAACGACTGCAGTAATTTTAAAATGATTTGTTCATTATAGTATGAAAATCAGCGGGATTGCCTCTTACTTTTTAATTTTATACTTTTTCTTTCTAAAAGCCGCAACAGACTACCGGACCGCATCGCAACCTTGGTGCGCCGCACCACGTATTAACATAATAATAGTATTTTAAATATTAAATAACAATTTAATTAATAATATAAGTCATTTTTATCTTGTATTTTATTTTATTTTCATGAATATAGTGCTAAATAACTTTAAAAATCAATTTAATATCGTACAAAAGTTTAACTGTGGCTGTATAAGATTATGTCTTTGCTCATTTACGCAAATGTAAGTTTAAAAAAAAAATTTTTGGTGTATTCCTTTTGGTTCCCGCCTTATGAATCGAGTAAATAGAATTCAACGAAAGAAATCAAGAATAATTTGTTTTTAACAATTCACTTACATCATTTTTTATAAAAAAAGGATCAACGTGTAATTAGTAAAATTAAACAATTACCAATTGTTCCAGGCGAGGAAATAAAGACACTATTTTTCCATTTTGTTTCCACCCAGTTGTTCGTGGGACGGGGACGCAGAGGAGTACACCACTTTTCTGCACTAGAGCATAAACGTATCACTTTCTGCGCACCTTTTAGAACAACAACGATCCACTTTCAGAGCATGAGATATGAAAACATTATTTATTTAATATTATAGCAGTTCCTTCTTGAATCGCTGATTAAAATTATTAAATTTTGTACGTTATAATATTTTTTCATAATTTGAATTCCTTAAAGAAGCTGCACTATTGTACACTATGTTTGTAATGTTCACTGATTGCCTTTTATGATCTCTCTCTTCTTCGTCGTAACCTCATGACTGAGGGTCGTGACCGCCATAAGTTGCGTTTTCTTGGATTGCTCTCCAACCTGGCCGATCTTCTGCCTTCCGCATAGAGCCCTGGAACTTGACGCGTGTGACTGCCTCAATGGCATCAAACCAGCGTGTGGGTATTCTGCCTCTGCCTCTTCTGCCCTCTACCTGGCCACCGATCATCAACTTCTCTAGACTGTCGGGTTCCCGCCGAGCCAAGTGCCCAAAGAAGCCGAGGATTCTCCTATGATCCTTTATGATCTAGGATATTACATTCTGAGTTTTCTTGCAGCAATATCATGGTACGTAAACGACCCTGACAAGCTGATGGCGGTGGTGAATGGGTACACGTACTACTGCGACCAGGCGATAGTCCCCGAGGTGGCGATGTGGCGGTGTACCTCCGGGTACCCGTGCAAGGCCAGATTCAAGGCGTTCACCAACGGCGGCATCATCCGTGTCACCAATCTTGAACACAGCCATAAACCACCAAAGATCTACGTTAAGGAAGGCATACTGATCAGACCTGAGAAGAGGAGAAAAGCTATGCCGCAGATAGCACTGTTTTGAGGCTTAGCGCTTAAAAGCCAGGTTTTATACAATAAACGTACATATGCGTTTGAAATTATTTGGATAGATAATTAGACATTAACCTCGTGCCGCCCAAGAAGAAAAACGCAAGATCAGCTAAACGCCCAGTGTGCAATATATGAGCCATAATATTTTGAAGTCGTAACTGCCCACGCACTTCAAACATTTTTTTTTTACAAAAAACTCGAGCAGGATTTTTTATATTTTTTTGGGGGTATATGTGAATAAAAATGAATACATTAAACTGAATTCCACCTTCGTATCTTTTGTTCATTTAAATGCACATTGGGTTTTTGATTGATGTTGTTAAGTAATATAATATATATTTTTTAAATCAACTTTAAGGCATGTAATCGCGATAATGTAGCCGCTGACTATTATTATTCTTCTTAAATAGTTACATAATAAGCAACATAAGTCAAAAATAATTAGAAATATTTTTTTTAGTATTGGGGCACTTTTTATGTATGTTATAACATTCATATTTGACACTGAAATGCTTTAGAACAAGGTCTGAATAATAGTTAATAAATTTCCTTAACATAACACTTCATATCCGGGCATTTCCATTTAAAGTTGTACCCTCGAGTTTTTCGCATGTCCCCTTATATTTTTTGCGTTTTACTCTAAAGACGAATTTTTTAACTAGGCAAATGATGTTTTTTATTGAAATATATTATGTAGACACATCATTTATTAAGTTTAATGCACAATAAATCACTTTTTTCTTACTTAAAATCAGGTTTTTAGATATGATAAAATCACTCCGTAGTACTGTCCCCTTCACCGACTTCAATTTTTGATGGACTTTTACACATATTTTTTCTATGAAGGCAACACCAAGTAAGGCATTCCTGGCATAGTTTAAATGTTGAAAAATGTATTATTGATGAAAAAGAGCTTTAAAAACATCAATAATAGGGTTTAATTTCGATAAAACCGTTGTCCCCGCGAAATCGTGAAACGGACATAGTCCAGGTTGGTTACGCAGTTTTCGCTACTTAGCGAAATACTTTTTACCAATATTATAGGTTTTTTTTCATCCTGGCAACACAGTGACCATAGATAAAGCTTGTTTAAACGTCAAATTTGATTTAAAACAGTCAATTCGCAACCTCCAAGGAGTGCTGGTGTGTGATCGGTAATTTTACTCAATGTTTTGTCCGTTTTGTTCAAGTGTTTATGCAGCTTGAACCTTATGTAACTAAAATACTGTTTATATTAAATAAAACTATGTTTCATATAGTTATTTATCAAGTAAATGAGTTGAACATTGCGGTTAGTTTTGTATTATTTTGAATAGATTTAATTCTGGATCAGCAAAATCGTTACGTCCGTTTGGTTACAATTTGAAGCGTAACATATAGCCGGACTAGAAAAATGTAACCAAACGAACACGGTAAAGTCGCACGCACATTGAGTATATATAGTTTTTACCGAGAATTTGTCTATAATTATTTAATTCATGTGCAATTAATAAGTCATATTTTAGTAAGTAATATTGAGCTTTTTATGTTTAAAACTCTATCTACTGATTTTAATACAAAATTTGCAGTCCTTTTTTTATTCACTGAGTATTTATGTAAATTTTTGATTATTGTGATCTCGTCTTTACTTTGTCCATTAAGTTACGTCGGTCTCCATTTGGAAATGTCCCCTTGATTTCTAAAGTATTTATTATTGTTTATTCAAAGTTTATAAGCTAAAATATGGTTTTTTTTTTACAATAATCACATGTTTTATTAATTGTAATGATTGTTATTCGTCACCTGGCAGTAATGCCAATAACTATTTAATAAACCTAAAAATAACGTACGATTTTGGACCACCCCGTAACCAAACCACCTAAAATTCCGTTTTATGAAACATTTTTGTTCTAAATTGGTCAATGATGATTGTTTTTGCGTTGTTTATTAACATTATTATGCTTTAAACATAAAAACATTTACTTCAAGTATGTATTATATTTACTATATCAAAAACCATTTGTAACCAAACGGACCACAAAAAACCTACCTCATCCTATTAAATATTAATTTTAACTGGTTTATCCTAAAAATATGACGATTCTCTTTTGTGTTTCATAAACTAGAATATATTTACTCTTAGAATTACATAAAAAAGTACCAAATAATCCAAATTATATTTTCAACTCGTCAAGTCAGTCATGGTACAACTTTAAATGGAAATGCCCATCCTTCTTATTTATATATAAGTTATTGTATGTTTGCTGTATTTCAGTATCACTTTCTTCGAAACTTTGTTTTTCACTAAGACTATATATTTGTGGTTCATCACTAGAAAGTTGGTATTCAGGATCACAATTTTTTTTATGTGATGGCAAAAAGTCTTCCAGCTCGTATTCAACAAGTAAATCATCATGCAGACCTAAAAATAAACTATCAAAAGAACCTTCAGTTGTAGGTTATATTATGTATTTTTATAACAGTAGCGCCCAGTGTGCAATCTGATGAACATAATCTTACGATTAAGAAAAAAAAATTAATTTTTGCCTTTGTAAAAAAATAACAGTATATTTCAATAAAACAAACATTTAGGATAATTTTTATGTCACCCTCTAAACGAAAAAAACCATGATTCATTTAATAAATCAAAATTATATACCCATGTGGCTCGCGTGTTTGAATAATTGCGGAAGTACAACACTGTCGATGAATATCTGTCAAACGTCAGCTGTCAAAATGGTCGCCACTGAACCGACCATTCACGACCTCTAGGTAAATTCCAAATTTGCGCGAAAATTTAAAACTGAAATCTGATAAACTTTTATGTACAGCGTATTGCACACTGGGCGTTTAGCTCTGAATTTAATTTCTAAAGTCTGGGCAGTTATGCTGAGTGTCACTTTGTACAATGTATTGCACATTGGGCGGCACGAGGTTAAAGATAGGTACCTACGCGATGTTTATGGAATATCTGAATACTCATTTAGTAGTAAAATAGCATTGTAAAAACGTTGTATAATTAATTCTTGTAACAATCTATATTTGTGACTAGGTATTTAGCTACTTAATAACTATTAAACAAATCTCTCTACTCATAATTATTTAAGGCTTGGCCACATACAGAGCGCGACGCAGCGCCGCGTCCGCGCCGCGTCCACGCCGCGCGACCGCGGCACATGCTAACAGGTTACCGACGTCAAACAGACTGCGTCCCGCCGGTATCACGCCCCGCTTCTGTCGCGCTCCGCGCCGCGCGGCCCCTTGCGTCCGCGCGGCGCGTGCGCAGCGCTGCGCCGAGCGAACGCGGCGGCCCGCCGCGTCGCGCAAGGTCACATCAGTAGGATCGGACGTTAGGCAGCGAGCGGTGCGCCGCGTTCCCGCGCGGCCGCGCCGCGTTCACGCGCGCCTTGAGGGCGTGTTGAGAGCGTGAGGCCGGCGCGATCGGCGCGCGCCCTGTTTGACCAGGCTTCGCGTCGGCATCACGCGGCGCGGACGCGGCGCTGCGTCGCGCTCTGTGTGTGGCCAAGCCTTTAGGTGCTACTTTTGCAGCAGCAGTAGTTACACTCGAAGGTGTACAGAGCTTGTCTAATAGGTAGTAAATGTAAGTTATATTCATCTAATATGTATTAGTAGTTATCATACATCTATTTTGTTAGGAATGTTTAATTTAAATTATTGTACATATAATTTTAAGTTATTTAAATACTACCTGTATTTAAATAACTTAAAATTATATGTACAGTGATTTAAATGATAAAACGTGTTTTTGGAACATTTGGGTCTATGCGTTTTTGGAATCTATCCAAACCAATGCTGGACTACACTAAAAGTCCCAGTGTCTACTTATATCAGCAACATAATCATTTCGGTTGATTTCTACTTATAAGTAATGCTTAAAGCTAATTGCATTCCTTTGCCTCCAAACTAACCGAATCCCTTTTCTCAGTGCGCTTCGTCCGCAACTCATCAGGCAAGCAGCTCGCCCTGGTCGGCGGCTACACCTTCTACTGCGGCGCGTCGAACCTGCGCACCAACATCTGGCGCTGCACCCGCTGGGGGACCTGCAAGGCTCGCTTCATCATGACCAAGTATCCCAAGTGCGAACTGCTCACGGCACAGTTACAGCATGGACATACTGCGCCCAATTACGTCATCAATGGAGGCGTGTACTTTAAACTGTGAGTCGTATACCTTCCCACTAGCATTTGATGCTGCACACGCTGGGGGACAAAATGCGTGTCCATTATGTCCAAGTACACCAAATATGAGTTCCCCAGTGCTAAGCGGCAGCACAGGCATACCGCTCCAAATTACGTTATTAATGGAGGCGTTTACTTTAAACTTTAAGCGGTTTCACGACCAATCAGTTAGATAGGTACATGTTTTTAGGCAATACACAAGGTATTGTATGATGTAGGCAATTTTTTTACAAGGCTCTTGTGACATAGGCGATCACAATTAACATGTAAACATTAATGGCATGAATGCCATGAATTTATCTATTTTACCATATTGTGTCATGATTTTAATGATGTACTTTGAGTACTTAATATTTACCGAGTAAAATTAGTCTAGTTAAAGTTTTACTACATTATTTTAAATACGCTGTCAAATGCCGACGGTTTTACTAACATAACAAATACTATTTGGTACTAGCGTTAGTTTAAAATTATTATCATAATAACGTTCAATACTTTTGGTTATGGCCTAATTTTGTTCCAAAAAGTGTCAGAATTTTGTATTGCGGCAGTGTATAAACATATAATTTGAACGTATTTTTGTCATCGCAATAGTCATAGAGTGGGTTACGAATAACAATTTAAAATCCTCAAAGTAAGTAAGTATGTATTAATGTACTCAATGAAATCTTATAGATAGCGCTCGAATTTGCCATTAATCTAGATGTACATGTTTACAAATGTACGATAAGACGATAATTAAGGCACAAGTAATTAGTCACTAAAAGTTTCAAACAATAATTTCAAAAAAGAGATCTCAATGTATATTATGTAATAAATTTCTTATCTGTAGTCCGTGAACTGTCAATATATGGCATGTTTTTGTGCCATTAAAGATTTTTTTCTAGCATTTATTGTAAGTGAAGTGTAATTTTAAAAATGGTTTTTATACTTTTTGTGCACCAATATGTGTCATAGTCACTATATAGAGGAACAAATTCGTAAACGTTATAAATATATTAAAGTCAGTTAAACGTCAAACCATGTATTTAATTTTTACGTTTAAAAAATTTGCTTTTAGGATATAAATAGTTTGGGCTTTTTGATTGAGAGAAAACACACCGAGAGGTAGTTGTTCCTTTCTTTCTCTACTGGTATTTTGTTTACGTTCAAGCTCGATGAATGGGCTAATGTAGCAACCATTCATTCAAACACACACAAAGATACATAAAAAAAGGTTGCTGAAGATAGCTACTGCAAGCCAGAAGTACCTGAGCCTGGGAAACGCAACTCAAAAATGGTGTGACTATTAAGTTTCTTCTGCAATCTAAAATCTCAGTTACCATATAGTTATGCTATATAATTTAAATAATGATCTCCATCTTCATATTATATACATATATATATATATAATTTATATTTATTAGTTTATCTTTGTACATCATATAAGTATTAGTATTTTATCATAATTTTGTAGGTTTATGTTATTATGTTTATATATAATATTTGACTTTTCGGTTACATTTCTCTTTATAAATTATGTATCTCCTGCACCAACATTTGTCTCTGTTTGACCCAATGGTTGACTGGTAGAGAATGCCTTTAGGCATTAAGTCCGCCATTTGTACATTTTTCCTGTGCTTGTGCAATAAAGTTTAAATAAATAAATAAATTTATATTTCAGCGCAAATCGCATACAATAAGAAAGGCAACGCCGTGCTCATCTTGAACAGCTTTCCGTTCAGCATCCACGAGCGAAAGAAAGACACCACATCCTGGCGGTGCTGCTGTATAGACCGGTCCACCAAGAACATGTGCAGGGCGAGGGTTAAGACCACGGTGGACGGAGTGGTGTTGCTGGCAGGGGATGGACCAAAGCATAACCATCCGCCCAGGCCGTTTAAGATATTTAACGGTGTCTTCGTTCCCGGATGATCGGGGCATTAGCGCAATTGTTTTTTTAGTTAATTTATTATTTGTAAACAAGGTTGAAAATCGATAAATTAAACAAAAAGGAACCTTTATTTGTTCCGCTGTGGAGATCATCAAAGTTACGGCAGGCTCAAGTCTTTTGGCGGAGAAGTGGTGTTTGTAGGAGAAGAACCGCGCCATAACCATCCATCCAGACAGTTTAAGATATTAAAAGGCTTGCTACACGGTCGCCGACAAGCCTACTAACCGTCTGACCTTGGTCTGTCCTTGGTATGTGGGTCCGTCTGAGTTGGCTGGCTAGACGGTGGCAGACCACAGTGTGTTCAGAACTCGCGGACGGACAACACGTATCGCAAGCGCACAAAATGGCCCCTAACCTTGCGGATTGCATTTTGTTTTTCTCCCTTGACTTCTGGGGCGGCAACACTTATTGGCGGGACGCCAAATTTCATAATCTACTCATACTAGTGCAATGACAAAAAAATTAGTTTTTGGCAAAAATTTCATTTTTGGTACAAGCTTTTATCGCTGAATGTACTTTTCTTTCCACAGGCAACTAATACTCGTCGAGACAATTCTAAAATCCCCAAACACAATTAGGTCGCGTTGTTCTATCACAGGGTTCCTATGGCCACCTCCTGTCTCCATCATCAGATCAGCTATATGGTACCATAATAACGCATTGTCACCTGATTTATATATGTATCCAAATTTTCAGCTCCATCGGAAACTAGAAAGTGGGTCTAATTTAACTTGCAAGATTTGACCCGTACAAACATATTATGTTTACTCTTTTCTTATATGAGTTTACACATACTATACAATGTATAAATTAAAAGGTATACAAACTTAATACCTACAAACAAAAATGATACTTAAAACATAATTAAATAACTAACCTACAAAACTTAAAAACTAAATCTAAAAATAAATAAAACTAATCTATTTACAATTTACAAAAAAATAAACAAACATATTTACATTCTTACATTAGGTATATTGCAAGTTAATAAAAATCTTATAAAAAAAGAAAAGGGTATATGAATGAAACGCTGGCTCAAAAAACGACATTTGTTGAGTCATTTCAACTTGATGAATTTGCTGGACTACGCTACGGGGACATACATAACTTTCTGAGAATGAAGAGAAAAGTATTTGATGAATTTTTAGAAATGCTACTGAGTACACATATAACCACACGAGCGCACACGGCGCGCGCTCCAAGCGAAATGGCCTAGTGCGGTCGGCGACGGGCGGCTACACGGTTCCGGACTGACCGCTTAGACCGCGGTCGCTGGCGCGCGCTCGCATGCCAAGGGCGTCCGGAGGTCAAACGAAATTTTGTTGGTAACCACTGTCTACACGGTCCGGGACAGACCAAGGCCACGCGGTCTGGGGGCTTGTCGGCGACCGTGTATTAGCAGGCCTTTAAGTGTAACGGTGTTTTCGCTCCCGGATGAATTACTTAATGTAGTAACGCGACTAACGCGATTGTTATTGTAGTTTAAATTTTGCAAGGTACCTACTTATGAATATGCTCATAGGTAATAAAAATCGGATAATATTAAATAAACTAGACTAGACTTATATTAAAATGAATATTTTGTTAACAAAACGAGGATATAAGTCCCCTCCTAATGAAAATGAAAACATCATAATTATGATTGTTTTCTTAACATCAGACAGATTTTTTAAATATTATTTGGTGAAATTCTATTGTGATCAAAGTTTACATAATAATGAAACATTACTAATGAACATATTTAATACCTTTTTGTTATTAATTTATGTAAGTATTAAATTATAAATAAACCGTCCATTAGATTTATAGTATAAGTAAATTGATTTGATGCATTTTTTGCATATTGTTGTGTTTCTTTATTAAGGTTAGCAAAATGTTATCAAGCTAAAGTTTATAAAAACAAGTAATTACAGTATAACTGTATTTTTATGTCTATCATTTCGAAAATATATTTCGTCATTTCACAATGTAGGTCAGGAAATGAATGCTCAAAAAACGTTGTAGAGGGAAATGCTAGGAACACAATTTTTGACTCCGTAACTTTGTTTAGACTAGTTAGGAGGTGAACATATCAAAAGTCCCCGGCTGTAGCCCCGGTGCTGCGGGGCAGAGGGGGGTAAGAAGGACGAATTTTTCGGTTTTTCATTGATATCTTGGAAACTTTGCATCTTAGCGACATGATTACTAAGACAAACCGAAAGCTCATAAAATTAGTTACAAGTTTTATCTAGTCAAGTTTTTCGATATCTTGAATAGTTTTTGAGATAGACGCTCTTGAAAGTTTATTTAGGGATTTTAATGTTATCTTGATATCTACATCAGTGATGCTGTTAGGCCATGTTTGGCATCATTTTCGTATAAATCGGGGGTGCTGAATTCGTTTATGGTATCACATTGACACTATTCCGAAGTAAAAACAAAATTTAAAAAAAATATATTTTTTAAAATCCCTCTTCACTCTTAAACCGCTGAACTAATTTCGTTGAAATTTGGTACAGAAATAGTTTCAGTCTCGACACAGGACATAGGATAGTTTTTATAACCAAAAGCATCTTTTGAGGATGTGAAAAGTGGGGTGGAAGTTTGTATGGGGAGTCAGTAACCGCTGAACCGGTTTAGGTGAAATTTAGGATGGTATACATCTGTGATTTAGATGAAAATGATACCTAACATGACTTCAAACCTTACCTTAAGCAGTATGAACCTCAGGAATTCAGTTTCGTCGATGAAGTTGAATTCCCCCCATACTCCATTTCACAACTTTAAAGGATGATTATTGAGATAAAAAGTATCTTATGTCCTGTCTTGGGACTCGAAATATCTGTATACCAAATTACAATTAAATCGGTTGAGCGGTTTAAGCATGAAGAGGAATTAAAAAAAAAAGTTATTTGTTTAAAGTTTATATGTTTTTTCTTAGGAATGGTGTCAATGTGATATCAAAAATGAATTCAACATCCCCGATTTATACGAAAATGATACCAAACACGGCCTAGCAGCTTCACTAATGTAGATATCAAGATAAAATTTAAAGCCCTAAATAAACTTTCAAGAGCGGATATCTCAAAAACTATTCAAGATATCGAAAAACTTGACTGAATAAAACTTGTAACAATTTTTATCAGCTTTTGGTTTGTCTCAGTAGTCATGTCGCTAAGACGCATAGTTTCCAAGATATTAGTGAAAAACCGAAAAATGAGACCTTCTTTTCCCCCTCTCCCCCCCAGCACCGAGGCTACGGCCGGGGACTTTTGATATGTTCACCTCCTAACTAGTCCAAACAAAGTTACGGAGTCAAAAATTGTGTTCCTAGCATTTCCCTCTATAACTTCTTATTTCTTGGCCTAATGAAGTAATAGATACGTTGTTATGTCAATTTTTTAGGTATGATGCAGCGATTAGTTGAAGCTTAAAACTTAAACAAATGTAATGTTTCAGTGTTATTCACTCGGAAGAGGGAAGGGAGCTGATTTTAGACCTAGCAATTTTAGAAATTTTCAGTTTTCATTAGAGTTATTTCTTTCTTTCAGTGCAATGGTACAAAAACGTCAGAGGAAGTAACGTTCTGATCGTGAATGGCTACACCTTCTTCGTCCATGAACGCATGGAGAAGACCATATCCTGGCGCTGCCAATGCTTCTGCAAGCTCACCAGCAAGAAGTGCAGAGCCAGGTGTATCACGACCTTGGAAGGTGTTTTGTTATTTAAGGATAAGTTAGAGCATAATCATCCTCCTAAACCGTTTAAGATTCATAAGGGTATATTTTTTCCGCTTTAAGCCAAAAAAAAAAAAGAGCGTTTGAGGGAAAACCGATAGGACGCCGGCGCCGCCCGGTCGGTTGACCTAGGTATCGATGGGCGGATGTGGTGGACGCTGATCTGCGCGAGCTCCGGGTTGAGAACTGGCAAGACACGGCACAGGACCGGGATCAGTGGCGAGCAGTCGTGTTGGAGGCCAAGACACACTTTGGGTCGCTGCGCCAGAGAGGAGTAAGTAAGTAAGTAAGCCACAACATATTTAGCGTCCCAAGTTTATTTTATCGAAAGGGTTCAATGAAAACTACTTCAATTGCGAGTATAACTGATATAGTAATAATTTTTTTCATAACATAAAAAAAATACATGTAGTTTTGATTAGTGAATGGACGCCCCTATAAGCCTTATAGTATAAGGGTTGTATTTTGTGGTGATTGATGGAGGAAGCCTAAAGTCGAGTAGTCCGCAAATTGGTAAATACTTAGATTACGTACGGTTTTTTACTTAACAGTCCCAGTTGTGATTCTAGATAGCTGGCTGCCAGAGGAAAGTGTTCTTCATCTTACCAATTAATTAGAACAGATATTTAAGCGAAAAAACTGCTTACTATTATGTTACGGCAGACACAAAAATCAACTAAAAATGTTATCAATGGAACTAAATATATTATTCATTTTTATGCCTTGAATAAATTTGTTGTTATTATATCAGTAAACATTTAGATGTTTTATAATTTGTAGTATTATATTTTTGAAGTTTGCATATGAAATAGAACCTTCATACTTTTCCATACCTCAAATAGGTAAGTTTTCAAAGTTTTCTACTTACTAACTACAGGAAACAAATTAACCTTGCAAGACACTGGGTACTTGCAATTTGGCTAAACGCAATAGTAGCTTTATTAATGTGGACGTACCTACTAGTATGATTCACACAGCAATATGACATTGTTTCACTAAGCATCTAAATATATACTGTGTCAAATCCCACTGAGCTTGAGTTGAGTCTTACATACAAACTTCAGTTGTTTTGCATAATTTATTTAAATTTACATTTCAAAACTTCATATTCTTCGAATGAAACTTCATCGATTGGTTAAAATAGAGAAGAGAAGAAACTGTGTCAGTTGCTACGCAAAATGTAGGCTGACAATGACCAGTAGGCAAGCAGACAAGAAAACGAGAAAAATTAGAACAAAATGTAGTGACTGCAACAAGTCGTATTGCATCGATTGTTTCTATAAACTGCATTACAGGGGGTCTACTCCTCCTCTAAATTATTTTCCTAGCTGAAACATTTTATTTGCGCAAAAATCGATCAATTTTAACAGTGTGTTTCGCGCTGGCAAATCTGTACATTTCTTGAATACATTTGTTGAGCTGATGTTGATGTATCTCAAATATGTAAACAAGTTATTCTAATGTCACATTTTTATTATGTTTGATTGTTACAAAGAATATGTATTTTTTTTTAGTTTATCTGGCATTGACTCAGTTTTGCTGCCTTCCTTAAAATTAAGTAATCGACAAACAAGAGTATAGGATTTTGACTGACGGTGATTGGCTGAGTCTTCCCGCAAGTACTTACTCATAGCGAATCCCATTTCTCCTCTTTCTTAAGGGACAAAATCATGAGAAGTGGAAGTAAAATTTAAATCCTTTTACAGAGGTGTCAAATTGTTGATTTTCTTGTTTTCCCAGTGATCTGGACTATTATGGACTACAGGCAACATCACCGACCAGAAGTTATTGGTCGATGACGGTTACAGTTTTTGCCACGGCTCTCCCCCATTTCAACCTGTAGTTATATTATTACTTAGTAGATAAAGTAGGGTAGGCAGATATAGACTGTGCAAGTCTTATTTATTTTAAATGTCATAATTTCATAGAAGTTAAACTACCATTAAAATAACACTTGATCAGCCTGTGCTATCAAAATCGCTGCAAACTTAGCTTGGTCTAATTCTAGTTCATAAAGATTATATGCGTTATACGAGTGTTATATGACAAGGTTCTGAACATTAAATTCTACCTTTATATTTTCCAGTGACCTGGACTACAAATGTTCGCGGTAAGCCATTGATCCTCATTAACGGCTACAGTTTCTACCAGCAAGAGAATTATAAGCATTCCTCGCGATGGATCTGCACGCTTGGCCGGGCCAAGTGCAGGGCGCGACTCATCACAAACTCAAAAGGACGTATTATGAAGGCTGAACTCCATCACGGTCACCCGCCACCACAGTACAGGATTGAAAATGGAGTCTACTATAAAATTTAAAATAGTCTAATACAGTTTTTTTGCGTCCAACTTCTGGGCAAAGACCACCCTTTCTATATTCGTAAAATGTAGGTATATGCGCAAAGTATCACGATGTTATGAATTAAGGTTCTCAAATTTTTAATTTCTACCTTCCCAGTGACATGGACGAGAAATCATCGTGGTAAGCATCTGATACTCATTAATGACTTCAGTTTCTACGAGCACGTGAAATCTAAGCACACCTCGCATTGGGCCTGCACGAGGGGCAGGAAGTGCAGGGCGCGACTCATCACAACCTCGGACGGATGTATTGTGAAGGCTGACCTGCATCACAACCATTCGCCACCACAGTACAGGATTCAAGATGGAGTGTATTATAAAATGTAAAATAGTTCCATCTAGCACTCAATGAATATAAAGTAAAAAGCAAAGCCAGCTCGCTTTCAATTTGGAGTGTCGCTTTTAATTACGGAGCATCTATAGAAGACTGTATTGAAAGAGCCACAAATGTTGAAACGTGAGTTACGTCCTTCGTATCTCAAATGTCGTAAGCGCATTTGTTAGATCACAATTAACAACTTCCAACTAAGGAGCAACATGGCCTACAATATATTGGTATCTGGTCCGGCAATTGAAACACACTCATATATTTCTTATATTTTAGGTACTTGAATCAATAACGCGTCTGTCTAATATATTTAACTGTTCAGATTTTAACCTGTTATTTCTTACTTAAATATTCCAGTGATCTGGGCGAGAAATCTTCGCGGCAAGAAGATGTTAGTCGTCAACGGGTACAGTTTCTGTCACCAGCAGATTTCTTTGCACACCGCGCGTTGGATATGCACTGTAGGCCAAAAGTGCAAGGCGTGTGTCATATCTTCCAGGAAAGGAGAGATTGTGAAGGCTGAGCTGGACCATAACCACCCACCGCCGCATTACTCGATTCGAGATGGGGTCTGTAGAATTAAACTGTAGAAATTAACTGATTAGGAGTTAATAAAAATAGAAATAACATAAATTATGTTTTATATCATCATTGCTCTGTTTCTATCTGTCTTTAAACATGTTTTAAAAAGTCGACCTTACTTAGTTTTTTTGATACCTACGTGTTTGTTAAAAACCATTAAAATATTGTACACTAGAGCTGCGCTGAAGTTAAGTGATTCTTTTGGTTCCTAATAATAACATCCCTCGCTACGGATCGCTCTCATGATACGTGCGATGACGGAGATGTGTGATGGCACGTCATCGGTAGAAGCGCAGCCTTCGGGAGTCAAGCAGATTTGTTATGTGCATTCAATGTTACAAGGCTCTTAACTTTTGATGTTTCAGTGATCTGGACAAAAGGCGCCCGCGGCAAGGAGATGTTCATCATCAACAACACAACCAATTCGACCATCGCCGCTGTGCAGGCTGATTAGGTCAAACAACACCACCTGGACGTGTTTCCGTGTCTGCCAAATACAAATACAAAAAATCGCCGCGTGTGTGTTGTTTGCAAAAAACGAGTCCAAACTTTCTGTGTGGGATGTTCAAAAACTGTATGTATCAAACCATGTTTTATGACCATCCATAATTATTAACTTCTATTTCTGGTCTCATATTTTCTTCTCTTTTTAATTATGGGCACTTACATAATTGGGAAAATTAGTCGGGTAAATACTATGCTGACAGAAATAGGTTAATACGTAAAATTGAATTTAGTATTTTGAATATTTTTTATTTTAAATATGAATAAACTTTGCGTTTTAATTTATTATACCTTATAATCAGCCAAGTACGAGTCAGACTCGCGCCCCAAAGGTTCCGTACTTCCGTAGGTAGGTACTCTTATATAATTATATAAAAAAATCTCTTACAAAATACAAAATAAAATACAAATACAAATGCGTTTATTTCATTACTTTTTACATAAGTTCTTAGGTATAGTGTATAAGGGTTAGGTAGGTAATTAGTCCATCTTAGGTATAAGGAGTAAGTAGGTAAGTATTAACAAAAACATATATTATTATTACACAAAAATTTAGTCTCAGAAAATTTTTGATAATCGACCACTATCCATAAAATCATACCTACTTAGTTTCTTGTAGTGACAATAATGTACTCGTACTAAATATTTATCAGGTTAGGTACAATAGGTAACTATTGAAATAAATTTATCAATATTGTACCTAACCTGATATTTATATCTATCAGACTAAGTAGTTCAGCTTTAAAGAGTTCGAATATTACTCTTAATTTTTCAGTGACCTGGACAACGACTGCCCGCGGCAAGCCGATGGTCGTTATCAACGGCTATAGTTTTTGTCGTCAACATATTTATACCCGCACGGAACGGTGGATTTGCACCTCGAACTCCGGTAATATTAAGTGCAAAGCGCGTGTCATCATTGATACGGAAGGACAAATTCAGAAGGCTGATTTGAACCACGATCACCCACCGCCGAACTACGCGATTCGAGATGGAATATACTTGAAACTGTAGGTTAAAATGTGTTATAAAATAAAAAAAAGATAAAATATACATACCTACTTAGATAATTGATGTGGGATGCGTAGACACATTTGCGTAGTCCAACATCCAACAGTAGGTACACACAACACACTCGGGAGACCGTAGGGAAGGCGCTTACCTCTCCGCTTACTTCCCCACCATAGGTAAGTATATCGCTGACAAAATAGAGAGGAAATGCAGCCAACATCATGGGGTGTCGCAGGTGGAGCTTTTAGACGGGATGTTCTTTTCATAGTTTCGGTAGTATTTTTTGTTTTTGAGGTTTTATTTTTGTATTTTTTTTGGAATCCAAGTTGCTTTAGTTTATTTTGAAAATAGTTTAATATAATATTATTTTAGTTTTTACTCATGTTTTGTAAATAAGTAATATGTGTTCAATGTACAGTCGACTACAAAGTCCACTTTTTCACCTTATCTACTGCATTGTAATAAAGTGAAAAAATGGATCCATCTTTTTGTAGTCGACTGTATCACACATTAAAATAACGTTTTATATATTCGTTGCCTTTTCATTTTCTTTTGGCTATTAGTTTCTAGCAGCGGGTTATCTATAATTGAAAATCTTTATCGTAAGTGTAACACTGTGAAAGACATGAACTTCTTTTGACACTTGAAATTTTTTCTTAGTAATTTGGGCGAAGAACGCCCGCGGCAAGACGATGGTCCTCCTCAACGGGTACAGCTTCTGCCACCAAAAAACTTCTCACCATACGAAGCGGTGGGTTTGCACTTCCAACGGTGGTTGTATCAAGTGCAAAGCGAAGGTCATCACTAATGTGGAAGGACAGATTGTGAAGGGTGACTTGAAACATTGTCACCCACCGCCGCAGTACACTATTCAAGATGGAATTTACTTTAAACTAGTGTAGTGTTACTAATAAAAGAGATAAAACGTATTGTTTGTTTGTAATCTTGAAATGCACCTTTTTTATTTGTATAAGACTTTATATTGTTGCAATAGGTTTTACGAATATAATGTGTACCTACATTAGGTACAGTCAGCAGCAGAAGTTGCTAAGCGGGCGAGGTGTTCAAAATTACCTTGACACGCTCTTGTTCTCTTAACAATAAAGTCGCGTCAAGATCATTTTGAACACCTCGCCCGCTTAGCAACTTCTCTGCTGCTGACTGTAGTACCCATGTTATTTGACGTCGCTGCGCAGTTGCGGACGCTGCGTCGACGTTGCGTCGACGTCGGCCATAGAATTGTAGACGCCGACGCTCGAAAGACGCCAGATGTGGGGGGCCCTTAATATATAAACATAAAATTACACGTAAAAACAAATGAGAAGTAACAAAAATAAATTACACTAAGAACTAAACAGACGCAACGAGTGCCCGGAGGGCCCTGGAGCTTATGGCTCGTCTATACGATGGGCCAGCGCCGGCCACTCCAAGGGACGCATTTATGCGTTAGAGGGAGCAAGTGATATTGCTATCTCATGCTACCGCATGTCTGCGCGCCTTGGAGTGGCCGGCGTTGGCCCATCGTGTAGAGGAGCCATTACCTACCTCGCCCAACGCATTGGCACTGGCTGCACAACGGGAACGTTCAGCGCGGCCAGCCTTCTGGGTACTCTACCGGACGGCTTAGACCTGGGACCAATTTTCTAGTTGTAGGTTTTTACTTTTTAGGAATAGTTTTAGATTAGTCTGTTTAGTTCTTAGTTTAATTTATTTTTGTATAAGACTGAAATTTAAATTTTAATACTTTAATCATTTTTAAGTGTTCCTATTTATTTCAATGTTAACTATGTAACGTACCTACGTAATTTCAATGTAGTTTAAATTATTTTAAATGAATATGAATCATTTGTTATCTGCAATAAAGAATTGAATATGAATATGAATTATTTGTTTTACAAGGGGGCAAAATTGTTGTTTAACCTCTCGTGCTAATATTGATACCATAGCAAGTGAAAGATTCTAAAATTGAACTAGTATCGTAGCGAGTGGCTCGAAAAATGGAATCTTCGGCGTTGCGAGGGTTTCAAGGCACGGGTTAAGAGGCCGGTAACGATTTTAGAGCAGAAATGTGAAATTGATGGATTTGGTCGTCGAAATTGTACACCTTTTTTTACGTAATATCTAAATAGCAAGAATTGGTTTCTATTAGCACGTCTTCTCATCTTGGCTTTTAATAATGAGGTCGCGAGCGTGCGTCACCGGATATATCAGTGATTCTCAAAAAAGTGGCATCGACAGGTTAAAGTTAATGAAAAAAAATTTTTTTCACCACACCAGCTCGGAAAGGCTTACTTTGCACTTCAAAAACTAATAGCAAAGTTGCATTTTATTCACATGTGAGGCAAAGTAATCAAATGCAAATTTTGAGTTGTTTTCTTATGTTTGATGGTAGAATTGACTTTTAAATGATGATTTTGGATGATAAATATTTAATAACATTCATTTAGATTTGATTTGGTTTGATTTTGTTTGATATTTTACATTTAATATTTGCTTCGGGTTGGTGTGGTGAAAAATTTTGTGTTTCACTCGGGGGCAAATTTTGTTTAACCCTCGTGCTTTGAAACCCTCGCAACGCTCAAGATTCCATTTTTCGAACCACTCGCTACGCTCGTGGTTCAATTTTGGAATCTTTCGTTGCTCGGGTATCAATATTAGCACGAGCGGTTAAACAACAACTTTGCCCCCATGTTAAACAATAAAATATTTTTATTTTTGAAAACTTTTTATTTTTAAGAATGAAAAATATGTTTTACTACTTCAAGTACCCCAAATTTTCAAAAGGGAACGGAAAATGAAGAAGTTATTTTCAAGACTTACTTTGCCTTCAGTTTTTGAACGATCAAGAGAGCGCATGTTTTTCGTTTTTATATACTCGTCCTCTTTTCCTTTTTGTATTTTTTTAGTTTCTAGCAGTGGGTTAGCGGTTCGTTATTGCTTGGAATTTTTATTCCCCAGTCAGTCTACTTCAAATTGTAGAATATTTTGAACTGATAGAAATTAAAAAGATATAAAATATGTACCCCTCGCTTTTTATGGTTCCGTAGTCAACTAGGAACCCTTATAGTTTAGCCATGTCCGTCTGTATGTCCGAGGCTTTGCTTTGTTAGTGCTAAAAAGCTGCAATTTGGCATGGATCTATGGGCTTGTGCACAAATCACGCGAGGTCCGATGGGGGAGGGGGGTCACGAAAAAATCACGATAGATCACGTTGGGGGAGGGGGGGTATAAAGGAAACCTCACGTGTATTTTTCTACAATGAACGAAACTAAGAAAAAAAAAACCGGGCAAGTGCGAGTCGGACTCGCGCACGAAGGGTTCCGTACCATAATGCAAAAAAAAAAAACAAAAAGCAAAAAGAAAACGGTCACCCATCCAAGTACTGACCCCTCCCGACGTTGCTTAACTTTGGTCAAAAATCACGTTTGTTGTATGGGAGCCCCATTTAAATCTTTATTTTATTCTGTTTTTAGTTTATTTTGTATTTGTTGTTATAGCGGCAACAGAAATACATCATCTGTGAAAATTTCAACTGTCACGGTTTATCACGGTTCGTGAGATACAGCCTGGTGACAGACGGACGGACGGACGGACGGACGGACATCGAAGTCTTAGTAATAGGGTCCCGTTTTACCCTTGGGTACGGAACCCTAAAAACCTACCACATAATAAGTAGATACTTTTTCTCGGTTTCTTTATACATAGATCTTCACTCTGCACTTCAATATAGCGAGTCTATTTAACGAAAATGCCAAAAACCTCACCAAATATCACCAAGGGGGAGGGGGGCTCAAAAAATAGCCGAAAACACCTCGCGTGATTTGTGCACAACCCCTATGTAATGATAAAAGTCGTACAAACAAAACCTAAAAAAAGCGAGAGCATTTTTATTTTTGTACAAGTGTAGTCATTTAAGTTTCTAATAGCGGGTTAGCGGCTCTTCAATGATTGTTTTTTATTTATTTCCCAGTCACTTGGACGACGAACACCCGCGGCAAGCTGATGGTCCTCGTGAACGGCTATAGCTTCTGCTACCAGCTCAAGTCTACATACACGAAGCGGTGGATTTGCACCTCGGCTTCTGGTCATAACAGGTGCAGAGCGCGCGTCATCACTTCCACTGGAGGAGAACTCGTGAAGGCTGAGCTGAACCACAACCATTCGCCGCCACATTATACAATTAGAGATGGGGTGTACTTTAAAATATAAACATAATATATATGTAGGTATGTCGAGTAAATACAGTAAAGAGTTTGGCTTAAGTATTTTTCTTCTACATTAGTGGCATGTAGTTATAAAATACATGTACCGTTTGTGCCCAAATAGGCACCCATTTAAAATTTAATTTTGCTATCAACATTGCTCATATTTTTAACCGACTTCCAAATCCCAAAGGAGGAGGTTATCAATTCGGTTGTATGTTTTTTATTTTTTTTATTTTTTTTATTTTTTTTATTTTTTATGTTTGTTACTCCATATCTCCGTCATTACTGGACCGATTTTGAAAATTATTTTTTTGATTGAATGTATATGCAGACAGATTGGTCCCGTTTCTGTCAAAACCCAGTTCTGATGATGGGTTCCATGAGGAATCGAGGGAACTCCTCAAATCTTAAAGGCATACATATAGTGATTTTTGGGTTTTTATCATCAAATCAAGCATATACATCCAAAAGAGTGACATTTGATGAAGTGGAACTGCTGATGATGATCAGAACGGAACTCCTCAACGACGCATAGTTCGCGGTTGGCGATTTGTCCTCTTCGTTATGTTTGTTAAGCAAGTTCAGTTTTTAATGCACATTTTTTTCAAGCTCGAGTTCTGATGATGGGATCCATGAGGAATCGAGAGAACTCCTCAAATCTTAAAGGCATGCGTATAGAGATTTTTGTATTTACATCAGAAAATTAAGCATTTTCATTAAAAACTGTCGCATTTGATGAAGTGGAACTGCTGATGATGATCAGAACGGAACTCCTCAACGACGCATAGTTCACGGTTGGCGATTTGTCCTCTTCGTTATGTTTGTTAAGCAAGTTCAGTTTTTAATGCACATTTTTGTCAAGTTCGAGTTCTGATGATGGGATCGATGAGGACTCGAGAGAACTCCTCAAATCTTAAAGGCATGCGTATAGAGATTTTTGTATTTACCTCAGAAAATTAAGCATTTTCATTAAAAACTGTCGCATTTGATGAAGTGGAACTGCTGATGATGATCAGAACAGAACTCTTCAACGACGCATAGTTCACGTTTGGCGATTTTTCCTCTTCGTTATGTTTGTTAAGCAAGTTAAGTTTTTAAGCCACATTTTTGTCAAGCTCGAGTTCTGATTATGGGATCCATAAGGAATCGAGGGAACTCCTCAAATATTAAAGGCATACGCATAGATTTTTTTGTATTTTCATCATAAAATCAAGCATTTACATTAAAAACTGTCGCATTTGATGAAATGGAACTGCTGATGATGACCAGAATAGAACTCTTCAACAACGCATGGTACACATTTGGTGATTACGAATTTCGATTTTGACTTGGACTGGGTCCCGGACTCGGACCCAGAACCGGACTCATACCCGGATCCGGTTCGGACCCGGACCCGGACCTGGACTCGAACCCGGGCTCGGACCCGGACTCGGACCCGGACTCAGACCCGGACTCGGACCCGGACCTTGACCCGTAAAACCACTATGATACCTTAACTAAATAAACCACTATGATTACCTACCATAAAATGTGTAAGTATATAAGTATGATGATGCCAATCTTACTAGCCCCTCCCGCTTAAACCCCCGTACACCGCACCGCATGCGCCGTTAAGTGGGTTAGGTTAGGTTTGAACTGCGATCCTCACAGAACCGTACTGCTATCAGAGAAGTGGGTTAGGTTAGGCTAGAACTACGACCCTTACAGAAGCGAAATGCTAGTATAAAAGTGGGTGGTTTTACCTCCTTTTCTACATAGTGTACCATCTACAATAATCTTTCACCGGCCCCCATAGAAGTCGGTTTTTTTTCTTAAAAATTATAGTTAAGTGTTTTTCATATTTTCAATCCATAGGCTTTTTCTCATGCAATATTGATGCCTTTTTGACGCTACTGGCGACCGAAGATGTGGCCCAGGTAGTACCTACAGTAATTATTCGGATAACGAAAAACGAATATGGCTGTCGAGTAATAATTGATTTGATGTAATTATTGTAAGAATTATAATTATATCAAATAAAATCATAAACTAAGTATTTTTCAGTTTACTGGTTCAAGAATCGACGACGCAGAGACGTATGCGTAATCAACGGCTACACGTTCCGGCTTGCCAGGCGGCATGTAAACTCGCTCCGATGGATCTGCACGGACGCGTACGGCACCATAAAATGTCGGGCCAAGGTCATGACCTCGCATGAAAGGGAAGTGTTTAGCGCTGTGCTGGAGCACTCGCACCGTCCCCCAAACTTTGTAATTAGGAATGAATTATTAGTGAAACTGTAGTTTCCAGATCCAAACACATTTTACCTCCAACGGTGGCAAGCGAGCTCGCTCCGATGGGTCTGCACATACTTATACGGTACCAGCAAATGTCCGGCAAAGATCACGACAACTTATGAACGAGAAGTGCGTGGCGCTGTATTATTCTCGCATCCTGCTCCAAACTTTTGAATTATATGTAATAAACCTCTTTTAAATTATATTCATGTTCTTTCTAGATTATATTAAATAAATTAAAAAAATAAACCAGCAACTCTTTTTTTGTTTCATCATCATCATCATCTCAGCCATAAGACGTCCGCGTCCACTGCTGAACATAGGCCTCCTCCTTGGACCTTTTTTTGTTTACGATATGATAACTTTTCCAGTGTCCTGGGTCAAAAACCAGCGCGGCAAAGACATGTGCATCGTCAACGGATACACATTCAGCTTGCAAAAAAGGCAATCCAGCACGCTCCGATGGGTCTGCACATACGGGACGAACCGATGTCGTGCCAAGATCTTGACCACGCGCGGACGGGAAGTGTTGAGTGGGCTCTTAGACCATTCACATCCGGCCCCGAACTTTGTAGTCAGTGATGGGTATTTAGTCAAATTATAGGTTTGCGGTTTGTGTTTGCACTTACGGAACGAACCGTTGTCGCACCAGCCCAGCACCAGGATCTTGATCACGCATGTGCGGGAAGTGTACGTCTATTAATGATGAAGTAATGATGTTTAGCCTGCTTTATTTATTATATTGAACCTAATGGTTGATTAGACAAAATCTTTGCTAGGATTTATTTGAAACTACTTCCATTGTTGAATATAATTTAAATGAAACATAAGTTATTTTGACGACTTTTCCTCAATATAAAATATAACCAATAATTTCCTAAGTATATTTTTGCAGCAAGAAAATAACTAAGTTCTTACTATACCTATCATTTCAGTATAAATATAGACATTTTTTTCTATTAAGTATGTAATTTTATTTTAGTAGTAGTAAACTCTTTATTGTACAAAAATACATTAAAAATAACATACAATTAGTAAGAAGTACAAAGGCGAACTTATGCCTTTGAGGGATCTCTTCCAGTTAACCTATTATTATTATTATTGTATGTCTTTTCCATATCTCGGGATCACGGGGTCCCGGACCTTTGGGAGGCGTACGTGGGGCCGAAGCCAACAACGCAGAGGCCCTTTAAGACAATTTAATCTAAAAGTAAGGGATACACGTGGCGGATACATCCGGAGATGGTCCCCGCCAGGTGCAAAGACTATTATTGCAGTCAATTGCAGTGCAGCACTTTTGTGCTGCGATGGGATCTAAGGTCATAGGCTATTGTGGGTCATAGGCTATAATGGGTTATGGGAGGCGACTATCGGACACCTGCCGTGACAATTAGTCTCAAAATTGTAAAAGACAGGTGATGACTCGCCAACTCATTGAGTGGGCCCCGCAATGGCCGCACGCACAGTGCGACAACAGGGCAACACTTTGGAGTGGCTATGAGGTTGTCGAGAGGTGAGTCTGCGGTAGCCAGATCCCGGTAATCCGTTCAGCAGGCCGCCGGCGTTATGGCATTTTCACTTCCAACCTGGAGAATAGGTCCCGCTCTTGCGACTCCACTCTGGCTAGCCAGTCAAGGCAAGCACAGAGGCGAGGGCCAGATGAAAGTGCCCTCTGGAATAGGGGTCCGCGGTGTCGCCACTCACCGTCAGCTCGCCACAAGCTGCCCCCGCGGGTTTATTGTAATATTATTATTATTTTATTTTTGTTATGTACTTTGTATTGATTATGTGGTATTAAACAATTATTTTTCTTATTATTATTTAGTGATGTGGACCAAATCTAAACGTGGGAAGAATATCTGTATAGTCAATGGCTACACATTTGTCTACCAAGGCACGAGTAATACTACGATGCGATGGGTCTGCACGAGCAATAACCGCTGCCGGGCTTGTTTAACCACGACGCTCGACCGCACCATTCTTCGTAACAGATTGCACCACACCCACATGCCTCCGGAATTTCAAATCGTGGATGGTGTTATCATTAAAAAAATGGCCAATTGGGACCATCTTTTCATTCGTAAATAATAGGTACAAGTTACAAATAAGACATTGTACTTAAATTGTATTTATGCACTGGTACATTAAAAATTAATGATGTTTAAACTGTTTTATCGTAATGTATCTAATGATCCATAATGTAAAATGATTAATAGGTTCAATTTGAAACTATACATGGCTGAATTTATTTTAAACTAAATATTACTTTGTTTTATTTAATCAAAAGGAGATCGTCGATTTTGGGCCCATAGTGAACCATCACGTATATGGTACAGACTATTGCAGTAATTATACACGCATTTTATTACTGAAATAGACATAATAAATTGGGTAAAAATGAAACGGGAATTAGAAATATATAATTAAAAGACATTATATTATTCATTTCCGTAAATCAATGTATTATAATTAACAAAATCCTTGCCGTCGTCGACATCTTTATTAGAATTGACATAACGCTCAAATTCTCACGAACCGTGAGGTTTTTTCACTAAGCCGCCATAGTTGACATAAGTGCGTTTCGATACTATTCAAAATATCAGTAGTGTCATTCATTGTTTATTTAATATATACCTACTTTTAAATTCCAAATCGACTGTAAAAATGCCTAAAATAAGTAGTTAAGAAATATAGTAATTTGACTTTTTATTTAGTTACATAGTTTGGAGATTTTAACGAATTCAGAATACGACGATATCATGCTACTTTTATTTAACTAAACGCAACCATTTTATCAATCTGTCAAATATTTTCAAGTAACGCTAACCTTAAATAAACCTTACTTCATTGAAAGAAGATTTAAAATGAATCTGTTCACTCTCCGTAGAAGTAAGAATGAACTTCCGAATAAGATCAAAATATAACTTTTTATTGAACGCGGATACGATTTCAGTTTCATTTACATGTCAGACTTTGTCTATTTTCTTTTAAAAAGTCAAAACACTTTAACAGAATAGTCTGAGTAGTATACGCTTTTGTATATAAAAGTTTTTTTTGTCATGTTCAAGTTTTTGTTGCAGTATTTTGCAAAATTCCCGTTATATTTCGTGATTCTGTTTTTATCATCATGATCTAGCTATCATAACGATTAATTTCCTAATATATAATATATATTACACGTTCAATTTGCGAGTGGGCCCAAACGCATAAGAAAATCGACGATCTCGTTTGATTAATCTTTCCAAGATTGATTTCTGAGTAGCATAATAACCACTTCTAAACATTTCCAGTTACTTGGGTCAAAAATGTTCGCGGGAAGGATGTTTGCATAGTGAACGGCTACACATTCACCCACCGACTCACGTGCAGGAGTACGGTGAGATGGGCCTGCACGAACCACTGCCGTGCATGGTTCACCACGACGTTCGACCGCCGCATCGTTCATTGCCATTTGTACCACACGCATAAGCTCCCGGAATTCGAAGTCGTCGATGGTGTTCTCATTAGGAAAAAAGACAAGATAAAGGTGTCTTATGATCATCTTTTCATTCGTAAATGACACATGTAAGTTCCATTAAGAGAAAGACACGTCAGAATATCATTTGTGTAAAGCGCGCCTTGTTTAGCTACTTATCTAGATTTTTTTTATTGTGAGGGTTATTTACACTAAGTGATTTCATTTATTTACACCGCAATAATAATCTTATCATAGCAGATATAATCATAACCAGCAAATAAAAGATACAATGATGAATGTTAAATTTTCCAAGTTTTTAACTGTAAATTTACTTATTTATGATTCATCATTGTTAATATTGTTATCTTATATTTCAATGGCGTTGTCTAGAAACAATTCTTACTTAATTACGCACCCTTTTGTGCCTAAAATCGAGAGGGTATCAGATTTTCAAGCGACAATAAAACTTAAGTATCAGCGAAAAGCTCTTGGACTATCTTATGTAACATAAGTAACATAACCCCTTGAGCTTAATAAACTTTATCTCGTATCATTTTTCTTTATTTATACGTACTCGTATGCTACTACCTACATAGATACTTATTGTATTTACCAATAAAATATTGATTTTTGAGTAGGATAATAACTAGGTATGTACTTCTGAACATTTCCAGTTACTTGGGTCAAAAATGTTCGCGGGAAGGATGTTGGCATAGTGAACGGCTACACATTCAGCCACCAAGTCACGTGCAGGTGTACGGTGAGATGGGTCTGCACGAACCGTTGCCGTGCATGTTTGACCACGACGCTCGATCGCCGCATCGTTCATTGCCATTTGTACCACATCAATACCAATAAAATATTGATTTTTGAGTAGGATAATAACTTGGTACTTCTAAACATTTCCAGTTACTTGGGTCAAAAATGTTCGCGGGAAGAATGTGGGCATAGTCAACGGCTACATATTCACCCACCGACTCACGCGCAGGAGTACGATGAGATGGGCCTGCACGAACCACTGCCGTGCATGTTTCACTACGACGTTAGACCGTCGCATCGTTCATTGCCATTTGTTCCACACGCATAAGCTCCCGGAATTCAAAATCGTCGATGGTGTTCTCATTAGGGAAAAAGAGAAGATAAAGATGTCTTATGATCATCTTTTCATTCGTAAATGACACATGTAAGTTCCATTAAGAGAAAGACACGTCGGAATATCATTTGTGTAAAGCGCGCCTTGTTTCGCTACTTATCTAGATTTTTTTTATTGTGAGGGTTATTTACACTACGTGATTTAATTTACACCGCAATAATAATCTTATCATAGCAGATAGATCATAACCAGCAAATAAAAGATACAATGATGAAAGTTAAATTTTCCAAGTTTTTCCAAGTTATCTTATGTTTCAATGGCGTTGTCTAGAAACAATTCTTACTTAATTACGCACCCTTTTATGACTAAAATCGAGAGGGGTATCAGATTTTCAAGCGACAATAAAACTTAAGTAGTTATCTGCGAAAAAGTCTTGGACAATCTTATGTAACATAAGTAACATAACTTAAGAAATTAAGTATAAGATGTAAACCTATTGAGCTTAATAAACTTTAGTTTGTATCATTTTTTCTTTATTTATATGTACTCGTATGCTACTACCTACTATAGATACTTATTGTATTTACCAATAAAATATTGATTTTTGAGTAGGATAATAACTAGGTATGTACTTCTAAACATTTCCAGTTACTTGGGTCAAAAATGTTCGCGGGAAGGATGTTGGCATAGTGAACGGCTACACATTCAGCCACCAAGTCACGTGCAGGAGTACGATGAGATGGGTCTGCACGAACCGCTGCCGTGCATGTTTGACCACGACGCTCGATCGCCGCATCGTTCATTGCCATTTGTACCACACGCACATGCCCCCGGAATTTGACGTCGTGGATGGTGTTCTCATTAAGAAAAGTAACAAGATAAAGGTGTTTTATGATCATCTTTTCAATCGTAAATGACATGCAAGTTGCCTACATTACGAAAGACACGTCAGAATAATCATTTGCGTATAGCGCGCCGTTTAGTTGTTTAGCTACTTACTTACCTAGATTTTGTTTTCATTGTGAGCATTATATACACAATAGGTGATTTTATTTACACCGCGATAATGATCTTATTATTAGCAGATAGATCATAACAAGCAAATAAAAGATCCAATGATGAATCTTAAGTTTTCAAAGTTTCAACTGTAAATTTACTTATTTAAGATTCTTCATTGTTATCTTATGTTGTCTAAGATAAACAATTCTTACTTAATTATAATTTACGCACCCTTTTGTACTTACCTAAATTCTAGTGGGGATCAGGTTTCAAGCGAGAATATGACTCAATAAATTTTATTACTTACTTATATCATTTTATCTTTATTTATACTTACTCGTATGCCACTACCTACATAGAGACTTATTGTATTTAATAATAAAAGGAACCTAACCGTTTTGGTGACCGCTGGAAAGTTAAAAAATCTGGCTTATGTAATGCAAATTTATTTTAGTTTAGCGTAATAAATAAGTATAAAAAATTGAAAATGCTAAATTTGTATTAATTTAACAATTACTATAATATTCATAGTCAATATTAAACTTTTGTAAGGTTCAGATTATTTATTGGTAAAACAAATACAATTGTACACGTTATACATTTAGGCAGGTACATAATTTACATATTGGATTACATTGTTTCTTTTTTTTATATAAAATAATTTTACATGTATTATGTCATTCATAAAATTGCTATTACATCTTAGTTATTTTGATAAAATATTAAAAATAAATATTAATAATATAAGTACATAATTGACTGTATTTATTTATGTGAAGTAGGATTCAACTTCTACTTTTCATATTCTATAAACAATGCTCTAGTAATACGAGTAACAAAATAACTATCTTCCATACTTTCAGTCGTTTGGGCCTTCAATAAGCGCGGCAAGCCGATATGCTTAGTGAACGGCTACACATTTTGTTACCAAGGCAAGACGAAGACGTCCATGCGGTGGGTGTGCACGTTCGGCGGGGGATGCCGCGCGAGTGTGATCACCGACCATGGTCACCAAATCCTGCGAGCCACATTGGACCATATTCATCCATCTTTCAGGCATATTATCAGGGATGGTGTTTATTATAAATTGAAATAAGATTTGTCACTAAAGATGGTATTGGATTGGAGAGATCGTTTAGTTGTAATGGGAGGTGTGCCATAATAATGTAGGTGTAGTGAAATAAGTTTTAACTTGTTGTATAAACTATTTTATCAATACGATACTGTACCTATTCTTATTAAAGTTTTAACTACCATATATTACTAAAAAACATTAAAGTTCCTTTCTCAAAAGGAGAACATAATATTTTGTAGGTAAGTTTTTGTGTTAACTATTTGCTATGATAAGATGTATGTGACATTGAAGTAATTTTAATCGTGAAATAAATACTATACATATGTATTTAAATAAATTTAGGTACCTATTTTATAAAGGTACCTATACTATATTATATAAGTAAGCAGAAATAGAAAGAATAAACGTGCCGCCAAAGAAATATGCATTATATACTACAATCTTAATTATTTGTGATTGCGATAATAAGTAACTTAATAAATTACTGTTATATGTAAGTAGCATATTATGTACCTAAGGGTACAGCTTTATATCTACGCATTGTAAGTCGTTTATTTACCGTTAAAATGCATTATTACATCGATACTATAAATTTTCAGTGATCTTCGCCCGAAGCCACCGAGGCAAGGACCTGTGCATAGTCAATGGCTACACCTTCTACTGCCAGCAACGCACCAAACGTTCTCTTCGCTACGTATGCTCGCTCGGCACGAGCAAGTGCCGCGCCAGACTTCTCACTACGTTGGATCACTACGTCTTCCGGTCTAGTCTGGATCACGCGCATCCGAAGCCGAAGTTTGTTATCAGGGACGGATTTTACATCAAAATTAAGTAATTAAACTCCGTCAAGTCAATGCATAGTTTCACTTCGAAGGGATACGCTGCCGTAGTTCGTAGTAAGAAACTCAACTCAAAGCTAACTAACTTTAAGTTTTCAATCCCGCAGCGCTAATTTCCGGGACGTACGTGAGATTGCAGCTGCAATCATCATGTGTAATGCGCTCAGTGAGCAATTTTATTCTAATTGCTTTAAGCAAGCTTGCATATATTAGCGTACATATAGCAAAGGAATTTGATTTGTTCCTCTTAGTACTTTATCACAGTGACAATAATCTGAGTTTCCTTGCGGCTTTCATGGTGATTGTTAGAACAGTACGCCGATAAGGTATGAAATGGCATACAAAGCAAATTCCTTGGCAGTAGTGATCTGCAAAATTGCAAGGACACGTTATGAATTGAGTTAATTTATATATGCCCTAGATGTAACGATTGTAGTAGAGATAATTTATAGATAAATTTCAATAGGTTCTTTGTCGAAGTTATAATAATAATAATTGTATTTATAATAAGTAAATAAAGCTATATACTATGTCGGTATATTATGTCTTCTGTGAGATGGATGTAAAAATAATAATCAAGTAAAATATTTTATTGAAATCATATACTTATCATATTAAATTATACCTGTAAACGAACATTATAAAATATTATTTTCCCCTTTACGCTATTGGACATAAGATTTTTTACTCGTACTATTATTTTTAATTTCAAAGAGGCAAAAACATAAAATCTTGATTCTATTTTCAGTGTTATGGGCTAAAAACTACCGCGGCAACGATGTATGTATCGTAAACGGCTACTCGTTCTACTGCCAAAAGAAAAGTGCCAAGGCACTCCGGTGGGCGTGCACCTTCGGCACTGCCAGATGTCACGCCGTGATCACCACGACACCCGAGCGGGAAGTAATACGGGCGACGTTGGACCACTCTCACCCCGCCCCCAAGTTTCTCATCAAAGATGGTGTCTACTTAAAGCTGTGATGGACTGGATTCATGATTGAAATGTTTCAGTATTTGAAAGTGGTTTTGCAAGCGATGTTTTAACTATTTAGTCCTTGAATAAATTGTATTTCTATTTAGATATCGACTGTAGTAGTGTAGTGTAGGTCTTAAGCAATAAATGTTACTATGAAACATGATGTCTGAAATTAATAAAATGCATTGTTTAATCCTTATATCTGATCAAGTGTTTGTGTTTTTCATTGCATAATACACGTGATGTTGTGTAATGTATGTTTGTATGCATTTATGTTGCACTAAATTGCCTTCGGCACTACAAGATGCCATGCCATGATATCAATAATACGGGCCACATTGGACCATTCTCACCCCACCCCCCACTTAGTCATCAGAAATGGTATCTATTTAAAGCTTTGGTGCATGGATTTTGTTGAAATGTTATACTTTCGTATGTACCTGTTTCATTTTATGAACGATTTGGTTGGAAGTGTTTTATTAAAATATTATTTAATCCTTTAATTTTTGATATGTCTCACTTTATTTCGTCTGTCCGCTTTTCTAAAATCAAGTGCGCCATAGTAAATCTACGGCGAACTTGATCTTAGAAATCGGACAGGCTATACCTATCTGGCCCCGCCTACTCGAGCAGTAAAATTCCTAAAACGAACGGTTAAACGCTAAAACATCATAATCCAGCGGGCCAAGAACGTCACGTGGCCCTGTCGACCTAGCACAGAGAAGGTCTCGCTACTACCCGTCCCTCCCTAATTTATACAGTGAGAAAAAGACGGGTAATCTATCAGTGACAGAACCTTCTTGACCTTCTTCTACGTTTACTTACTTAATTATAAGATGTAATAATGTTTTGAAAAGACGTGTCCCGCCGATTTTGTTGCCGGTCCCATATTGGGATACCCTCCTCCAATTGAGGGGAGATTTAAATCTTCTCGGGGCAGAGGTGTACGGTTGGAGCCGGTTTAGGTTTATTTGACGTTCATAAGCGCATTGTAATAAGTATGCCTACTTGAATAAACTGTTTAATCTTTATCTTATCTTATCTTTTGTGTCCAGTGCCTTTTGTTTCAAGTATTTTACACGTAGGTAATAAAACTGCAAATTTTAATTTCCTTTTTTTTCATTTTAGTGGTATGGACTAGAAACAGCCGCGGCAAAGACATGTGCATAGTAAACGGGTACCCGTTTTACTGTCAGACGAGAACGACAAAGTCAATGCGGTGGTCGTGCACTCTCGGGACTAACAAGTGTCGTGCCATGCTGACAACCACGCTCGACTGCGAACATATAATACGAACTGACTTGGCTCATACACATGCCGCCCCTAAATTTGTGATCAAAAATGGCATTTATTTAAAACTGGGACATTATTAAGAGCCACAAGAACATAACCCTCGCCATACAATTGAATTTTAAAACGATACGTATGAAATAATATGAAACATGGTATGTACATAGGAAATAAGTATCTATATCTGGTACTCTTGTAACGTCAGTTGCTTTTTGCGAAACGCGTAATGGCGCCGTATTTTATGTTTCCTCCATAGTTAGTAATATTTATGCAATAATAAAATTAAATATTCGAAAATCGAATATTTAACTTTGTATTTTTTTAAGATTGTACATCATTTACATCAATGTAACTCTAAAATAAATGGTGAAACGTTTAGTGCGTGTTTCATTTAGGCTATATTTCATCTAATTTTCTACAATGCAGTTTTTATTCTGAACACGTAACCGCTTGAATGAATAAAAACAAAAATAAATTAATATCATTGCCTTTTTAACCCTTGATTGCAGTGATCTGGACTCGTAACAAACGCGGCAAAGATCTGTGCATCGTAGACGGTTACTCCTTCTGCTTCCAAGGACATGGCCAGCTTTCCACCCGGTGGGTCTGTACTTTCGGGCGGGCGTGCCGCGCCAAGATGATCACAACACATGCGCGACAGGTGATCCGGGCGACGTTGGAACATAATCATGCGCCTCCGACTTTCATTATTAAAGATGGGATTTATGTGAAAATCTAGTTCACCCATTATTGTACTTTCGGCCAGACGTGCCGCGCTAAGATGTGTAAGGGTAAGGGTCCTTTCCGTGTATCCTTCATATAATATAATATAATAGACCCTATAGTTGACAGGTAGAGAATGTGCTTTAGCAATAAGTATGTGTACATTTATGTGTGTTCTGTAATAAAAAAATAACTGCTAGTCTAACTTTTTTTATTTATAACTTTTTATAAGACAATTAATCTCGCGCACGTTGTCAAGGCCCATATTTGCTAGAAGTAGACTGAATGTGTGAGTACAATATTTTTCATATTCCAGTAACATGGACTAGAAACTTACACGGCCTCGACCTATGCATCATCGACGGGTTCACATACAGTCATCTGATGAGTAAGCAGAACTCCATGAGATGGGTCTGCTTCTCCGGGACGAGGTGCAGCGCGGAGATCATTACCACGGATGCTGAGCCGCCGCGGCGGGAGTTCTTACATGTTCTGTCTAATCATACACACCCGCCTCCCAGATACGCCATCTACAATGGCATTTATTATAAACTGTAGACCATAGGTCCTAACATGTGGCGAGTCGATACTAAAAAGGATGAGGCCACGAATGCCAAGGAGGCAAAGCAAAAAAATGGGAACAACAATTTGTGTTATAAATACAATGTAGCAAGCCGAAACGTCGGTAGCACAATGTGCAAAATTTATCAGGATTGAGCTTGATGGTTCTAAACCAGTAATTTTATTGTTGTATTTTTGAAAAATGTCAGTTTTGCGAATTGTAAATTTGCGCAATATGTTGTTATATAAGAGCAAAGCTTTCTCGCATATTTTTTGCTCATGTTGACCCAGTCGTCGGATGATTTGTGTTATTTTGATACAACTTCCGTTAATGCATACTAAGAGTATTTATGTTTAGGTAAATGTAATATACCTATAAGTGAAATTATAATTTAAGCGCGTAGCAAGACGCTATTTATTTTACATTGATTATCTACTACCGGTATGTAGATGCCCTAAATTTAGCTTAGTTACTTCAATGCTATATACTAGCAAAATAGTCGTATAAGAATTGATTTACTCAGCCTGTAATCGTATAACAGCCGAGTTACGGTTGTTGAAACACCAATATATCGTATAATAGCGGTTAACTCGACTATTTAGCAATTTTCGCTAATTAGTGCTATAATCATGTCGTATAAACGTTTATAGCACTATCTTTCAGCACTTTTATTCCACCTTTTAATAAATGCTGAATTAGCGCTACTAAATCACTTTTATTCAGCATAATTGTTCTATTAAAATCATATAACAGCTATAGAATAGCTAATTGTCTGAATAAGGCGCTTTAATACAACTGTTACTCAACTCTCTTCTCTGTTGCTATAAAAGCCTATTAAAAGCAATCCAATAACCATTTGGCAACAATGCTGCTGTAACAGCGCGCTTATATCATAATTCGGGTAGTGGGGCTCAAACCGCTGTTATAGGAGCTGAAGTGTATTTACAGGTTTTATTCAAAATGTATTCAGCTTAGAGTACTTTTAAAGAGTTTTGAACTACATTAACAGCACAAGTCAGCCATGTTGTACGTTTCAATATAGTCCGGTGGCTAACTGCATGAAACCCTACCTGATAAAAAAATAGAAAATCCTACTCTGTAGGGGTAGCTGACTTTTAGTAGCATCAACTGCTCTTGGTCGGCCGCGGCTTAATTTCGCAAATTTTGCGTAAATGGCAAAATAGTGGCACAAAAATTCATCAAAAAAAAACCCCATCGTATAATAGAATGAAACTTGCAGGGTAGGATAGCTGCCTTTGAGGACAGCAAAACAAAAGTGGTCAGCTACATCCTGTGTTGGCAGGTTCCTGTGTTCGACCGAATTTGTGGTACCACGTGACAACTACAATTTACCTCATCGAAAAATAGAATGAAAGAAACTGATTGTAATACCTACATTAAATTTGTTGACGTATGTCTTGGTCGGCCTCACCTTAGCCTGATAGCTTTTGCAGTCCGTCCGCATTAAAAAAAATTTGAATGGCAGCAATCCTACCATACAAGTGACATTCTATTTTTCGATGAAGTAAATTGTAGCTCACGTGGTACCACAAATTCGGTCGGACACAGGAACCTGCCAACACAGGATGTAGCTGACCACTTTTGTTTTTTTTGATGAATATTTGTACCACTTTTTTCCCATTTGCGCAAAATTTGCCAAGTTAAGCCACGGCCGACCAAGAGCAGTTGAAGCTGCTAAAAGTCAGCTACCCCCACAGAGTAGGATTATTCTATTTTTTTATCAGGTAGGGTTTCATGCAGTCGGCCACCGGACTATAAATCCATAAACATGGCGACAACATGTGCTATAAGTGTAGCAGTAAACGCAGTTACTCGACTTATAGTCGAATTAATGAGATATAACAGAAACTAGATCGTGTAAGCAAATTTTTACTTATTTTAATTAATATTTTTTTATTGAAATTTAAGAAAATAGGCGGCCCATGAATATATATGAACCAGTGCCTTTGGTTTTATCAATAAAGTATTTTTCGCGCTAGGTTTTACTGTATTACGTGTACTTACAGACAGTAAAAACTTATGTACACAATCACGGTAAAAATAAATGTCATGGATGACAGCAGTAAAAAAATACTTAAGTACCTTGTTTTATTAGATACGTGAAGACGATTAGGCCTCAAACTTAATCAAATAATTGAAATATAATCGCTTACCTGAGATCGTTTTTAGCACATATTTGTTGAATAAAAGCATTTACTGCACTCTTACACATTCAAAATGCCGAGTAAAAGCAATTCGGCTACTTTTACGAAACATTTTTGCTGAGAAAAAGCAGTGCGGTTGCTTTTATAGAACACTTTCACTGAGTAATAGCAAATTGATAATGTTTATAGAACAAATAATCGAATAAAAGCACTATCGTTGCTATTAAAACACTAGAAGCGCTTTATATCAACTTTTACTCAACTCTTACAGCATCGATTTGCTTCTTATACAGCGCTTACTCTATTTTTATAACACTTTTAGTCTGTATAAGTGCGCCTTTTCGCGTTGAGTAAACGCTTACAGGACTTTTATTCGACGGTTTTTACACCGATTATAGCACCAAAAAGCGAAAATAAAAACGTGCTCTCAACTTTTATAGCACATAGATTTGCTAGTTGAGATATTGTTAGTCGATTCTTAACGTTGATCCAGACTAGCCTGAGATCTTGTAAGACATTAGGCAGTCAGGACTCAACCCATTGTATTTTACTATTAATCTGAATCCTATTTTAATATAGGATTAGTTTTAATTATAGTCGAATGTGTGTCTTATTAAGTCATAGTACCAATTGTGTTTCTAAAGATTTTTAAACTGACTTTTTAGGAAGCTAAACCAAAAAAATTTAATAATTGTAGACGTAAATGTACCTACGTGCACGAAGTGATTGAATGAAGTAATTACTAAAACGATAGGTATTCTTAAGATTCTCGTGGTCCATTGGTTGATGCGTTGTCCCAATACAGACCATACATTTTGCCGTGCTACACTCAAAGTAGAGTTATATTTCAATTGAGTGATGACTTGATGAGTGAGTCGAGCTATATGTCAGTGTCTTTTACAGTGTAGAATGCCTTATTCTTTTGGCTTGTGTATACGATTGTTTTATGTTATTTTTGTAGCAATTTAGACGCATCATAGTCACTCTTCTCGCAGGAATGCGGTAGGTAGTGACGGCAGTTTTTGTTCTACTATCATTCAATTTTATAGCACTTGCAATTTAAATTTGTTATAAGTACATATTTTGTGAAACTATAGTTAGTAAAAATTGTTATGTTTCCACATTAAAGAAAATTAAACGATACATCGTTTTTTCAAAGGTTTAGGTAATACTAAAAAACAAACTGATGAAGCTGAAGCCCTGTGCGCGATGCCGAAAATCAACGATAAACTTTACGATTTTTTTTACAGTAATTTGGGCTAGAAACGGCCGCGGATACCTCACCTTGGTGATAGATGGGTACACGTTCTACAAACGCCGATGCGGTAAGACGACGCAGGAGTGGCGCTGCAGCACCGGAGGCGGGGCACTCCACTGCAAAGCTCGCATCATCCGGTCATTGGCCACGGGGGAACTCAAGAGCATATGTACGGACCATACACATCCGCCTTCAAAATATAAATTAATCAAGGGATAATTTATAAATTTATTCTTTATTATATAAAAGATAATACAGACGCGCTGGTGGCCTAGCGGTAAGAGCGTGCGACTTAATTGCAATCCGGAGGTCGCGGGTTCAAACCCCGGCTCGTAAGTACCAATGAGTTTTTCGGAACTTATGTACGAAATATCATTTGATATTTACTAAATAGTCGCTTTTCGGTGAAGGAAAACATCGTGAGGAAACCGGACTAATCCCAATAAGGCCTAATAGTTTCCCCTCTGGGTTGGAAGGTCAGATGGCAGTCGCTTTCGTAAAAACTAGTGCCTACGTCAAATCATGGGATTAGTTGTCAAGCGGACCCCCAGGCTTATCTTGTTTCTACTTATATTTTATTTTTGTTACCTATCTGAATAAACTTTTATCTAAAATATTGTAGTTAGTGGCAATGTAATCAAAGAAGCAAAAGAAGTGTTCAAGTAAAACATTCTTTGACTGATTTGACGTTGTAAGATTGCTTGTTTATTCGTCGAATTCGCAGATTATTCGTGTGTAACCTAGCAATCTTAATCAGTTTATTTATAGTATAAAAGTAGGTACTTATAAGCCACAGATTTTTTTAAATCATGTTGTCTAAACGGGCGTTTTATTATTAAGCTAATTAATAATTATAATACAATGAGAGTAAATCCCTTCTTTTCAAATAAGACCCAATAATATTTTTAGGGTTTCGTAGTCACTTAGAAACCCTTAGTTTCGCCAGGTCTGTCTGTCTGTCTGTCCGAGGCTTTGCTCCGTGATCGTTAGTGCTACAAAGCTACAATTTGGCATGGATACATAAAGCATGCATTGCGACAAAACGGTAAAATAAAAAGTACAATAAGAAATTTTTTTAGGGTACCTCCCGTTCCAAAAAGCTTTTTTCGATTATTTTTTTTACTTTGTCCCGATAGTGTGGGGTATCGTTGGATAGGTCTTTCAAAATGAATAATGGTCTCTTAAAACCATTTTTGATATAGTAAATATTTTCGGAAATATGCGCTCCGAAAGAAAAAAATATGTGTAACTTTTGAACCACGGTTCCAAAAATTATGAAAAATTTTTCGAAATAAGAGCTTAATAAATTCTTTCTATGAAAACTATAGTAAACATGATCGGTCTAGTCGTTTGTGAGTTATTGCACAAAATCTTCTTTTCTTAGTAAAAAGACGTAATATAAAAAGCGCTGCAAACGTACTCCCTTATGATACTTACTAATAGCCCCCGTTTGACCTATTTTGACCGAATGATAACTACGAAGCCCTACACTGAGCATGGCCCGACATGCTCTTGGCCGATTATTTATTATAAGTTTGTATAAAGGTAACTTTACCCTTTCGGTTCAGCGGCGTAAATTAATAATAGCCGTATTCGAACAATGAGATACGTCAAATACTAGATATTGAAACGATATGGATTAGATGTGTCAGTGTCAAACGAGTGTCAAAAATGACGTTTTTGTTTGAAGAAATGTCAATTTTGACACTTGTTTGGCACTGACATATCTAATCCATATCGTTTCAATATCTAGTATTTGACGTATCTCATTGTTCGAATACGGCTGTAAGTATCTACTTAGCGCCACTTGCACCATTCTACTAACCCGGGTTAACCGGTTAAACCTGGAGTTACCGTGGTTACCAGTACAATTTGACTCTGGGTTAACGATTTAACCGCTTAACCGCGGGTTAGTGAGATGGTGCAAGTGGGCCTTAGCACATCAGTCTTCTAGTACCACTTATCATATCTCCTAGGCCTATGATTTCACGGGCCTATAAATCCCAGTCTTTTGATAGGCTTGCGTGCATATATAGATCCAACACGTAGAGGTTTTTGGAGAGCTTTAATATCAATGTAAAACATTCATTATTATTATGTACTCGTATCTATCATCAAAATTATTAGACAAATTTCTTTTATATTTCAGTGATGTACGTAAAGTCTAATCGCGGGAAGCCTCTGCTGGTGGTGGCAGATTACCCTTTCTTCAACCGGCGCAGCACCCTGTCGACCACAGAGTGGCGCTGCACCAAGTACCCCTCCTGCATGGCCAGGGTCATCACCTCCTCTCTCACGGGGGAGTTCGTTAAAGTTATGGTCGATCATGGACATGAAGCGCCTAAGTTTGTAATAAAGGGTGGACGTTTTATGAAAATAGGTAAATGAAGTAAAATTATGAGGCGTATCTTATCTTGGTTGTGTTTATTTTTGTTGATAATGCTTTTATTTCTATGTATCAACCACATCATTGTTGGGAAGGATTGTACAAATGTGATTTATCATGGATTTAATTTCTTTCAGCTATAGAGTGAACTTTTAAGATGTAGGGAATTTTGTGAATGTATTTTTATTGCATATAAGGTGTGATTCTTCATCGATAGTTTTTGACTTAATCGTGAACCGTTACACCTTCTACGTTAAACGGCAGTAGAATTCTTCCATTGAGTGGCGATGTACTAGATACCCAAACTGCGATGCACTGGTTAGGTATCTGCGATCAGGTAACCAAGCAAATCGTTAGGAGTAACTAACTGTGTTTGCTCACACACATTGACCAGCCAACTTCCTTATAAGAGATGGTTGTTATTTAAGGATGTAATACTTAAATGAAAACCATTGTTAAAATAAAGTTCGCATTTTAACATAAGTTTATTTCTTTTATTTTTTATAAATTTAAACATATCAAATTGGTTAGTTAAGCCGCCTAAACAGATTTGCATTTTAGACTGTGCGCAGCCCATTTTTTTTCAAATAATTTTAGTAAGTACTTACATTCAAAACTTATTCTTGTTATACAGAGTGGGCGTTTTAATAAAAGTGAACAAGTCTTAGGGATCTAAAACATTTCGCTCACAGTATTTTTTTAGGAAAATCGGGGTATACTGATTTAAATTTGCCTCGTAGGTAAGTTATCTCTTCTTTATTTTAGCGTTTTGCCAGTGCCGTTATAGGTACTGTTTGAGTCTGTCCAAGTATCTTAACGTTTGTCTAGACATCGCTCATAATATCCTAAATATTTCCAGTACTATTTACAAAGTCGCGTCGAGGAGGCGACATGATGATAGTTAATGGCTACTCCTTCTTCCTCAAGCGTCGGGCTGTAACCACCATTGAGTGGAGATGCACCAACCACTGCAACTGCAAGGCGCGGGTCATCACCAACGCCTTCACCAACAAGTTTATAAAGTCCATGTTAAACCATACGCATGCAGCTCCGCATTTTGTTATTAGTAAAGGTTATTATCTTAAAATATAATTGTTGTATCGTTTTGTTGAACGTAGTTAGGCTATGGAAGTTAAGTTATGTATTTGTTATAAATGATGTTATTTCTTCCAATCTCATTTTATTCTCATCCCATCTCGGAGATATGTCAAAGATTTAATACCGACATCAGGCTTATTTTGAATTTTGTTACGCCCGCCAATATACAATTTTAGTGGTTCCTTATTGATATAAAGGATAATTTCAACTAGAACAACTCAACAAAAAACAAAAAAAATATTGTTAATAAAAGTGACGTTTCTGGTTGAAGAAATGTCACGATACGTACCGCAATGATCTCTTAGAAGCATTCGAATACGGCCGATTGTTTTAATAATCTTCACATTTCAGTGACCTACGTAAGCAACGTGAGACGTAAGGAACTGTGCATAGTCAACGGTTTCACCTTCTACCTCCAGAGGCATATGAAGTCCAGTGTGGCCTGGCTCTGCACGTTCGGGTCCAAGTGCAAGGCCAAAGTGGTCACAACAGTTGACAGGAGATTGATTACTGCGAATTTAGAACATGAGCATGCTGCTCCCAAGTATATTATACGTAATGGAGTGTATTTTAAATTGTGAAATGTATTCATTGGGAGTATAGGATGTACTACTCATTATAGTAATACAGTATTGCATAATGAAGCTGATTTTACGTTTATTAATTATTGAATAAAATTACATGTATTTGATCTAATGTTCATAACTGTTTGGTGTTTTAAATGATCTTTCTTTATTACTTCTGATTTATTATCCTTTGTTAGAAAGTCTGAATAAAGCAGTCGGTTTCGTGACCTTTCAGTTATTTGTGAAGCAAACGAGCGGTCTTTAAATCACGATATTCCATAAGTCTGATACATCGTACAATGGCTAACGCCGCTTTCGCTTGCTATTCTATCTAACCACTACAATAACTCATCCAGTTATCACTTCTGTTACCTATACCTAATAGAAGCTTAAAGCTCGCTCAAGGCTAATTCTTCCACGAAATATGTATCAAGTCATTAACTTTACTACATTTTCACTTTCAGTGATGTGGACATGCAACGCCCGTGGCAAAGAGATTCTCATCATCAACGGTTACACGTTTTACTGCCACAAGCGGCGCAAAAACGACTCCGCCTCTTGGACTTGCACGGCCGGCGGGCAGTGCAAGGCGCGCCTACTGGTCACTAATAATAGGGATATAGTACGAGCAAATCTGTTACATGAACACAAACCACCTAAATTTGTAATAAGGAATGGAGTGTTTTCTAGACCTTCGGACCAACAATAGTGTGGTTCTACTGTTTCAAGCGATGCAAGAATGTCTCTGCCTCTTAGACTTGCACGACCGAAGGGCAGTACAAGGCCCGCCTATTTGTCGCTAATACTGGGGACTAGATATCTAGTAAGGGCACATCTGCTACATGGACACGAACCGCTTAAATTTGATACAAGGAATGGAGTATTTTCTTTTAGATTTTACGATCAGTAAAAGTATACGTGCAATCTACTTCGTACCAATTATCTTCATCACTGCATATGTGATAAAACTTTTTTTTTAAACCACACGAAATAGGTTAAAGAAATGTAGTTTTACTGTCAATCGTGATTTAATAAAGCTAGTCAAAATAGTTATTATGAGAGAGCCTAAGCATCACAATATATGTATATGTACTAGTAATTTAAATGGAATCTACATATTGTTTTTACCAAACCTCCTTTGTATGATAAACTGTAAGAAATTATTTTTAATGCTTAACCATACTTATGAATGTATTTAATGTTGTGAATGTGCTCTAGTCAATAAACTGGCATTTTGATTATAACTACTATAGGCACTTTGGTAACTAATACACAAACGGAAAAGATCCTCCCAATACCAAAAGATAGCCACTAAGGTTTGACTACTCGACCTGAAAATGATAGCAACTGTTGATGTCCATTGATTTCTTTCTTTAGGGTGACAGTATTAAACGTAATTCGCTACAATTAGCAGGCCAGCCGCGTAATAAGACACTTTACAGCTCTATTTTCTTGCGCTTGGAGAGGCAAAGGCCTAAGGGCCTGTTTATAGTGTTTATTCATTTGCTAGGTACTTGTCTTTGCACTTTTGATTTGTTTGTTTTGTACTTGTTTGTAACTCTGCCTCATCATCCCGCAAGCTATACTGATGTTTTTCTTTCGTTTACATATGAATTTAGAAAGGACGCGGTCGCGTTGTACGGCTATATGTTATTAAGTATCAGATAGTTAGCTTCAATAGTACAGGATGAAACAACTACTAGATCAGAGATGGGAGTTTTGGCTACTTTGTAGATTCTGTTGTTATTAATTGTGAGCGTCATTTTATTTCAGTTACGTGGACAACGAACTCAAAAGGCAAGAAGAGGTTAATCATCAACGGCTTCAGTTTCTACCTGCACGCTGCCCAACAGTTTAAGAGCTACTGGCGTTGCACGCTGGGCACGACCAAGTGTAAAGCAAGAGTGACGACAGATTTCCAAAATCAGTTAGAGATTATTAATTTGGAACATAGCCATCCGCCGCCTCAATACTTAATAAGAGATGGAATGTTCTTTAAGCTATGATGCTTAGCGTAAATAGCCTAGTTTCTTAATAGTTTAAATATAAGCGGCACGCGGCACGGCTAGCGGCAAATCAAAGTCAGTCATAAATAAATGATCTCGACTAAATGTATGAAAGGCCTTCGACGCCGCGCCGGGCGCCGCTTGCGTCTAAACTGCGGATTACAGTACCAAGTGCTGTTAAGTTAAAAATATGTATAAGGGACACAGGGGTAAAATTAAGACTAAAAGTAATAAGCAGTATATATTTGCAATTGACGAAATAACACGTGATCCTCTTTCATGCGATGGACACGTTTATAAAGGTCGGTTAGGGTCATTGCAGTAGTTTCCGTCCATGGTCTAGTTTTCGTTCACTTGACGGGTTAGCAAATAATATATTCCATTTTTAATTTACTCCTTGCGAATTTTTTATGTAGATAGATATATTGTTTAGACATTAAATATTGCTATAAGTCCAAATTTGTGCAGCAATGGTTGATATTCAAATTTCGTCAAGTGGACGAAAACTAGCGCCATGACCCTTTATTAGCTAGGTTATAGACACTGAGTTAATTATATAGTTAAAGAAGCATTACCGATCATTATCTGACCATCAGATCAGTCCATCGTGTCGAATTATTATATTTAATGTTTAAATTTGTTTTATTGTATATTACTAATTAAGAATATTCTGAAATTATTATTGTTTTGCCAAGTTATGAACAGTAAAGTTTGAATTTTTATTTATTTATTACTCAATTTTAATTAGATAGATACCTACTCTAGATAATCTAATTGAATAAAGGTGTTGATACACATTCCCAGTAGGCTATTATTTCATTCTCATACAAATTTGATATAATGTCATCGGATCGATCTAAGCTTAATCACTCTCATTTGTTTATTTTCAGTAATATGGACGAAAAACACAAAAGGCAATGAGATGGTTGTAGTGAACGGCTATTCCTTCTGCAACAACGGCATACGGCGGACAACCGTGTCTTGGAGGTGCACGAACACCTACCAGAAGTGCAAGAGCCGTTTCTTGGCCACTCCGGACCGCCAGATTATTCGCGCCAACCTTAACCATAACCATGCCCCTCATAAGTTCATTATACAGAATGGAGTTTATATCAGAGTTTAACCCTTTGATCGTGAAGTACTTCAAATAACGCGCGCCGCTACAGAGTAATGTCAACCTTGTTATATTCCGACAAGGTTCACAATGACGCGCCAAGTATTCGTACTTGTGGTACAATATGATGTTTTAAGTTAGGTACATTGGGTTTCATAATAGTAACTACCTAATTATATTGTAGATATTACCAAACGTGTTGTCTTTCACGTGATATTCATAATAACATCGTTAGTTAGTAATAGTTCATAGCGTATTTTATTAATTTGAAGGTACATAAGGTATACTGTTGTTACCTACATTTTGCAGGTTATATTATTTAAAGGTTTTGGGTTTAAAGTTTAAAAATTAACTGTAATTTTTAATTTTATTTAATATAAAAATATGGACTGTCAATTGTCTGAAATAAATTTATTTTATTTTATTTATTTTGAAAGGCAAACTTGTTATGACAAAATTGTTATGACTTTTCTTTAACAGGACTTTTACTTATTTACTTATTAGTTATATTGTTTGCAGGGATCTGAACGAAGTATGTTTTGTAAAAATAAACGATGCATTCAGCGGATTTCCATACCGAAAGAGTTTTTTTTAGCTTGAAACTAAGAATGTCTTAAACATAAGATTTTTTATAGAATCCAGCAATATCATATTTATCAGGTTATTTATTTATTTTTATAACAAGCCTCTATATACAACAATGTTAAAACAATACTTACACAATAACTAAAATATTTATAGGATATATTTTATATATTTATCTTGCTCTAAGTCCGCAATTGAGCATTGTTGTACATATTTTGTGCAATCAATAATGTTTAAATAAATGAAAACGTATTTTGAAAGCTCAGGCCCCAGTAAACATAAATGCTTTCCTCCACAGTGACATGGGCAAGGAACTCAAAAGGCAGGGACGTGTTAATAGTGAATGGCTACAGTTTCTGCTTCGACCGCGCCGGCCGCACCAACTCTTACTGGCGTTGCACCATGGGATCGGCCAAGTGTAAGGCCCGGGTGACATGCGATAGCCAAAATAAAATTGTTCGTATGGAGATGCAGCACAGCCATGATCCGAAAAGATATTGTATTCGAAACGGGATGTTTATCAAGCTGTAAACCAGCGGTCGGCAACCTTTTAGTAGCCATGGGCCACATAGCAGTTAGCGAAGTGGACGCGGGCCGCACTTTGTTAATATTTATGACTTTATCAGACATTGTCGTTATTGTATATTGACAAATATTACATACAAAATAGCCAGAAAGGCGGGCCGCAAGGGAGAGGTTCGCGGGCCGCATGCGGCTCGCGGGCCGCTGGTTGCCGACCGCTGCTGTGAAAGATGGTTGAATTAATTCATTAAATAAATTAAGGACTTTCATTTTTGAAGTAAAATATAATGATTAATGATATTGTTAAGATTCTATTGATATAATTGTTTATTAGCAAGTGTAATTGCTACTTATATCGTTCTTGTGGAATTAGATTAAATTAAAAAGAATATAATTTAGCTTCATATTGTAATTCGTGATCGTGAATGATCGTCAATGTAGTTTCCTTCATGAAGAAGAGCGTTAACCTATTAATACGTTTCCTTACAGCGGGTTTTGCTTTATTATCTACTTAGCAATGGCGGAGATAGAACTTTATATCCTTCGGTTTGCCATTTTTTTGCTGGTTGAGTTTTTTTACTAGCTCATGAAAAATATAATAGGAAATCCAAATTGACTCCGGATTCCCTAAGAGTCGTTATGACGCACCTCCACTGCTACCTAGACTTATTTGATAAATTTCTCACCACATGTGTTGTATACCGTAGGTTTTACTTGTACCCTGGATATGTTGTTATAAATAAATAGCTATATTAATTAATTTGCGTTTATTTAAAGTTAATACTTAAGTTTCACTGCTTTTTGCCGCCTATCTGTAAATAAAAATGTTTGAGTAACCGTTACACCAAACTGTAGTTTAAAATGAGGTATCATGTCGTTTTTCTATGGGTGTATATAGTCTGTCAAGTCATTTGCGTCAGCAGATGAAAGCGGCAATTTAAAAAAATGTAGGCGCGAAGGGTAATCGTCTTATAGAAAATTTTAATTTCGCGCCTTTTCTACTGACAATGTTGTTTGACCGGCTATATTTATAGAGAACCCTAAAAAAGGAAGAAAAACTCAGACAAATCCAAAAAGTACACTGCAATTTATACTTAATTACGTATTGAACTTGTGGATCATATTTGTGGCACTGTACTATTTATAGTTAGGTGGTTTTACGGTAGGAGTGGTGTTTTGAACTGCTAGAATTCACTAGCTACTTACCTATCTAGACTTTGATTGTGAATATTGTGATTATTTTTCGCAGTGATTTGGGCGAAAACGGCGCGAGGAAATGACATGATGATCGTCAATGGTTTTCCATATCGCTACAGCACCGTGAGGCAAAAAACCATATCGTGGAAATGTAGACAGTCGGGCTTAGGCTGTGGTAGTAACTTCCTTGCCACGAAGGAAGAAGGGGTCATTATAAGAGGCAATTTCGTGCATAACCATATCGCCCCGAAATTCGTCATAGTAAACGGAATTTACAAACATAAAGGGCACTCTCAACGTGTAAATGTCAAAAAATGTGTTTAGGTAAAACTACCGAGGTAGTCAGCATCAAAAACAGCGTATCAAACTATGCACCAAAAGTATTTTACCTAGTACCATTTTTTGGTAACTTAATGGAAAGTTACAGTGTTGTAGACATTTTGGAACGCAAACTGTCGAGATATTTTTATTTGGAAAAATAATCGAGGGTGGCACTTTTAGTGCATTGTTTCATACGCTACTATTAATGCTGATTGCTATGTTGCTGCAAAAATGAAAAATTGCAGCTTGCTGTACATGGCGTACGAAATGTCAGCTCATAAAATTGTGACTACTTCGCAGCCTGTTTCCAGCTCGCAATTGTTGAAATTTGTTAATTGTTACATATCTTCACCGTAAATATACCTACTCAATAAACGTGAATATTTTCTTTATTTTATTACCAGTTATTACACCTAAGTTTAAAACTTATTAACCAACTCGAAAAAGGTGGGAATGCTTTATTAGAAGCTCTTGCTTCGTAATAGGCAGGGTCACTGCCGACAAGGCTAGAAGGCCGTTAACTACACCCCGGAAACTAGTTTTTTTAAGAAAGCAGCTGCCGTCTGATCTTCTGCGGTATCTCTACTAAGAATTTAACTTATCGTGTAACCCAAATAGGAATAAAGATATAAATGCGACCGTCTCTTACATTTTATCGTTATTTCTTTGCAGTGTATCTGGCAAGAAATGTTAGAGGAAAGGAGACAGCGATTCTTAATGGCTTTACGTTCTGCGCAATAAAAGTAAGAAGCAACACTATATCTTGGCAGTGTACTCAGCACAGAATATGCAGAAGCCATTTCCTCGCCACTAAAGATGGCCACGTCCTACGGGCTGCTATTGATCATAACCATGCAGCTCCCAATTTCGTTATTCGAAATGGATTCTATATTAAACTGTGAAATTTAGTTGGTAATGTTTCTACAGGGAAAGTAATCAAAGTGATATTAAGGAAAATGAAATGTAAGAACTGTTTTCTTGATAGTGAAGATTGAAAACCTCTCGGCGCCAATTCTGGATCATTACATTCATTACTATGTGGCTTCAAATTTTGATAGACGAGATGAAATGTGGACATCATTTATACATTCCAAGATTTTGATATTTCATTTAGTTACTTATCCTAAGATTTCGTTATCCTGGAGTCATTCGTTAACTCTCGACTGTATCTGTTTTTTTATCAAATGAACTTAAATAAACAGGTAGGTATTAAAATTTAATAAGATTTATATTTCAACGTTTGGTGTTATTACTACATATTACTGTCTTGTTCTAGTATAGAATCTTACTCGAACTGAACAATTAAATACTAAAAATTTCAAAACGTTCGTTTGTATATTTTTGACGCGTTTTTTGCAGTGATCATAGCCAAAAACGCCCGAGGAAAACAAACCGCCATCGTCAACGGATTTTCATTCTGCTACAACTCCGTTAGCAAGAAAACTATATCATGGAAATGTACTCAAAAAGGCAGCTTTAGAAAATGTAGGAGTCGCTTTTTGGCTACTAAGGAGGGCCAGATGATACGCGGCATTTTCGACCATAACCACGAAGCACCTAGTTTTGTGATCAAGAATGGAGTTTACTTGAAACTCGGTTAATGGCGTTATTTATAGTTACTCTGTTTTATATCAAAGGGAATAATGATATTAATACAGGAGAATTCACTCTGGGCTATCAATTTCATAGTGCAATAAGGGTAGTATGGACAAAATTGTAAATGAAAGAAACACGATGCGCATAGCCAAGTTTTTATGACTACTTACGAGTATCACTTATGACTGGGAGTAAAAACAGTTCAGATTGCCTATCAACGTATAACAAAATAATTAATGTAAGTACATTTAAATTCCATACCTATATACCGTGTGTGGCCTGTAATATGATTAAAAAATTAAACCATAGGATGTACTCCTCATACTGACCAACATTAGTTCAGCGACTTTTAAAAATAACTTGTGGTTTAATTTTTAATAGACTTTAAAGTTTATTCTAAGACGAAATGTATTGCGAATTCTGTTATGTTTCAGGCGTGACAAGCAACGTCAATCACAATAATATGGCGTGGCGATGGCGTCCATTGAAGATAATATTTATTTTGTATGAAAAATAGGGAGTCTAAATACTTCTTAATTTTTTAAAGTTGTTGAAGAAAAGTGTCACCGTTTGAGGAGTATAATCTATGTTTTAATGATTTGCTCGTGTTACAGGCCACACCCGGTATATATTTTATAACGAAGCAATACCTACTATTCAGCCATAGAATGGCGAAAAACTAAAGAAATTCTTTTATTTATTTCCTTAAAAAAGTTTCACCTACTTATTTAAAATACTTAAATCTATACACTGTTTTTTTTAAACGAGATAAAGATATTTTGTTTTTGATTTATTTATTTTCATCCTCCTAATAGTTGTCTCGAGCTGTTCTTAATTTGTTACGCATAGATTATTATTTTTGGTTCAATCAATGTTACATGTGTATTATTTTCAGTACTCGTAGTTCATAACACGAGAGGAAAAGCGACTGCAATAGTTGACGGCTTTACGTTCTGCTGCAGTAAAAGAAACAGTAGGAGCACAATATCTTGGGTGTGCACTAAGCATTCAAGATGTAAAAGCCATTTTCTTGCTACAAAGGATGGCCACATTATCCGCGGTAGTCTCGATCATAATCATTCGGCTGCTAATTTTATCATTCGTGATGGAATTTATATTAAAATCTGAAGTAGAATTTGGTTTTTCTTTTCATCCTGTTACCCTCTGCTGGGTTGCAGGGCTAGAACCATAATCTTCCACTGACTCCGGTCCTGACTAACCTCTTCCCACCTCATCGTCAATACTGGGTGTATCTCACTCAACTCAACTTAAGTAGAATAGTAAGTTGAAATAAAGATAAAACTTGTATGTATTTTTTATTATCCGTTAGTTATTTATGTACCTAAGACCATAGGATTAATTACTAAGGAAGGTCCACACTCGTTTAGGTCTAGAGGGTACCCATTCCAAATCGTCAATAGTCTGCAGGTCACCCATAATGAGGAAAGGCTTTGCTTTTGGCTATTTACTGTAAAAGTGCTGTAACGATGAAGGTAACAGAAAAGTCTAATAACTCCGTAACTATACATGTATAGTTGCCATTACTCGTACATGTAGGTACGTATACCGTCCTAGAGTGTAACGTAACCTTAATAGTTTGTGTATTATTTTGCAGTGCTCATCGTAAAGAATAAAAGAGGAAAAGCGACGGCGATAATTGACGGCTACACATTCTGCCACAATAAAGTGAACAAGCGCACAATATCTTGGCACTGTACGAATAGTACAATATGTAGAAGCCACTTCCTCGCTACTAAAGATGGTCAGATTCTGCGCGCCTCTTTGATACATAAACATGCGCCTCCTACGTTTGTTATCCAGGAAGGTGTTTTAATAAAAATCTAGTTCTCGAGTACAAAATATTAATGAAAGTGTAAGTAGACGTCTTTATTCTTCAATTTAGGCATATTACATTCCACTTATGAATGCCAGAAGCTAGCACCGGCGTAGTTACCGGCCACTGCCACCACCCACCACCCTGCACCACAGCCCGAGAAGATATCGGCGCAACAAACTCGGCGGATTATTTGTATATAATTTTTCGGTACAGAACATTGTTATAAATATATTTGGACCTCAAAACTTGTGAGTTTTCAATTTAATTAACTATAAGTGATGAACTGAGAAAAATATAAGTAGGTATAAAATTTTTATTACATATTACTTTGTGACGTCCCACGGTAAAGGTACCTTATGGCGGTTGGCGCTTACGCTATTATTAACGCCGCACCAATATTATTGCGGCGCTATGTGACGTGAGTGTCAGCCGCCATAAGGCACTTTTTACCGTGGAACGTCACATTTATATGTTGTTTTACTTAACAGCCATTGTGAGAATAGTAGTAGTTGTATTCAATAGCGTTATCATTCACCAGGAGAACAATTTAGACTTACATTTTGAAGTCAAAATGATGTTATAAGGTGAGTGCTACAGTTATTGGCCACTTCACAGTAATTGGCCACTCTTAACAATAAGGTTACAATTGGCTAGTTTCTTTCTGATTTGTTAGGTAGGAGTTGCCGATAACGCTTACACTCCGTGTGCTGAGGGCCTAAATTACACCATTTAGATATAATTTTTTGGACTATTTTTGGTTGTTTTTACTCAATATTAATAAATATAGTTTTTAATATAATACCAGGACTCGCCTTGATCTAATTGATCCCTGCCTGCCTGATATCTGCTATACGGACACATCTCAAAATGTATGGTCATTGGAGATTTAATATTAATTAAAAATAAGTTTCCAATAATCATAATTTTTTTAATGTGATTGTAAGTATATAATACGTATGATTGTAGGTAAATAAGTATAAGTATATGTAAAGTTCCTTATGTTTGTTCGCAGTGACTCTGGTAAAAAACGTGAAAGGAAAGGACCTAGCAATAGTTAGAGGGTTTACATTCTACGCCAGAATACTAAACAAGAGCACAATAACTTGGCAATGTACAACCGGTAAGAAATGTAAAAGTCACTTCGTCGCTACTAAAGACGGAGTGATAGTACGCGCCACTATTAAACACGGCCATGCGGCCCCGAAGTTTGTCATTCGTGATGGTGTTTATATCAAACTTTGATATAAAAATGTTATAAACATCATTAAAAAAAATAAGAGGAAAAATAGAACACGAGATAAAACAAAAAATGAACTAATACAAGTGACCGAAGAGAAGATAAGTAGCAATACGGCGCCGCATCCTTGGCACCTTGCCATAAGGGCCCAATTATTAAGATAAAGTTTACTTTTATTTAATGTTATTTTAGAAATAAGTATGTTTATATATAAATACCTTATTTTATGTGTATGTTATTGTATGTCAATCTTTGAATAAATAAAAAATACGTAATTGTAATGGATCTTAAATGTTAATAAATGTTATAATGAATATGTTTTTCCTCGTTGTAAATTTTCTGTTATTTTTAGTAAATTAATTTTATTATTGTCACGGTTTGTGGACGGTACAAAATTAAAAAATATGGTACTGTTTTGTAACAAAAGGTGTAATACACTATCTTTCACTCTCCACTGTTGTGTCCTAAATAACCCTATTTCTTTATTTTTAATTGTGATTCATTGTTTTGTGCGTAATCTATAATCAATTAAGTATTAAAGAAAATTATTCGGTTTTCGTTTTGTGGAGAATTCAATAAATAGTATTTGAAAGTAAACATTTTTTTACTTTCATTCATAATGGTTTTTAGAACCAAAGAAGTTATGTCATATAATAACAGTATTGGATTTAATAGTAGTTTATTAACCAACATGATGAAAGGCACCCATTCCTGTCGAGGAAGTTTAGCGCTCGCAGTGACAGCGCCAATAGTCCGAGACTGAAATGGTGCCTTTCATCCGAATTAAACACTATACTTTTCATTTCGAATAGGTACGAGGAAAGTAAAATACATGTGGATTAAAAAAAAACAAGGCTAAGTAAAACTTCAGTAGTATTTCTTGATGTTACTTTCAATTAACAATGTAGGTAATATAGTTATTTATGGAATGTATAGTTATTTCTAGCTCTTATCTATTTAAACCTAAGTATCTGTATGTATGTATCTTATTGCTTCTTTAAGTTTTGCACAAGTATTCGAAGCTGTTGGTGGAATGGTTTATTTTTCTTTTCAGTGACCCTGGTAAAAAATACTAGAGGGAAACAGACAGCGATAGTACAAGGCTTCTCATTCTACGCTAAAACAGTAAATCGCAACACAATATCCTGGTTGTGCACGCAAAATAACATTTGTAAAAGCCATTTTCTGGCAACTAAGGACAGGCAAATTGTTCGTGCCAATCTAGATCATAATCATGTGGCCCCTAATTTTATTATTCGAAAAGGAACTTATATCAAACTTTGAAGTAATGTCTCCTTTTTTTCTTTAATAAATTAATACTTACAAGAGTTACTTTTAGCTCTACGGAATATATATATTATATTCTGTAACAACAACGTTGTCCCCTTGTAAAATAAATAACTATTCTTATGTTTAGATTTGTTAAGCATTGTTGATTGAAGCGAACTAAATAAATGCTACAAACTGTTATGAGTATAAATATATATAGGTATATATTTACTTAAATTTAATAAAGCTTATTTCTTAATTCTGAATATTTATATATTTTGTTATGACAAAACAACTTTTTAGTTTATAATTTGTAACCAGAATTTTCAGGTAGGTACGCTTCCAAAATAGTTAGAAAAATAGCGTGTAAATTCACCAGAACTTACGTTACTATTTAAAAACGAAAACAATAAATATGGAAAAATAAACCCTACGAAATTCTACTGCTTTGTGCATTTGTATGTGTGTGTGTTTATAGTTTTTTTTATTATTATTTGCAGTGGCCTTTGTAAAAAATGTTAGAGGAAGGGAGACAGCAATAATTGAAGGCTTTTCATTCGGCATCAGTACAGTTCACAGAAACACCATATCGTGGCGCTGCACTCAAAACAACATTTGTAAAAGCACATTCCTCGCTACTAAAGATGGACAGATCATTCGTGCCAAACTCTATCATAACCACGCGGCCCCGAACTTTGTCATACGAGATGGGATATTTATTAAACTGTAAATTAAAAAAGAAATTAGCACCGATATTCGTATTTAACTGAGAATGAGGTACCTACCCATAATTTTCTTTCCAGTCATTTGGTCCTATCCAGTACCTACACACTCCCGCCACTCTTTTCCATTAAGCTAAAAAATATGATTGACTGAACATAAGTGTGATTCAGTCAATCATATTTTTTTATGGTACACATGAGTTTCAAAACGTTATTTCAATATTCCTCGAATAATTTGATCAAAAATAAAATTTTATTTCTTTTGTTAACTTTTAAACAGTAGGTATTTTTGTATTGTTTACAGTGACCCTGGTAAAAAATGTCAGAGGAAAGGAGACCGCAATATATAAAGGCTTTACGTTTTGCGTCAATACAATAAGCAAAAACACAAAATCATGGCGATGCACACAAAACAACATTTGTAAAAGTACAATTCTTTTAAATAATTATGGAAGGGTTCTACGTGCCAATCATCGTCATACCCACGAGGCGCCGAAATTTGTCATTCGAAATGGAGTTTATATCAAACTTTCTTAAAATTCGTGACCTCTAGTAATGATATTACTTATAAAAAATAACAGTCTCACCTAAACTAAGATATTCGGGTACATATTGCCCATTTTGGACCATAGTTGGGAGATTTGAACTATAGTTGGGTGTTTTACAGCAGGGATTTGTATTACGGTGGTAGTATTTGTTTTGTACTTCGATTTGCTGTATTTCCGTCCAGGGCTCGCTAACCTGTTTTCGTAAAAGCATCTCTTTACTTTGTAAAAATAAATTTTGTTTCGATTAAGTACCTACTTTAATTGCTAACTTTCTTTAAAAACGTAAACTTTTGTCTTTGTAATATGAACGCATAGTTATTGAAAACTTTTTAAACATCAGATTCAGATTCAGAGTATTTCTATTTCAGGTCAGGAAGTGGACACAGGAGAAAACATGTCTTTTGACACATCGACGCGTGACCCGTTACAATTGCATACTGGAGATACTAGTAGACGCTGGTCTCGTAAAGAAGCAAAAAGGAGACGAATTGTTGGTTTACCCTACGTGACTAACAGGAAGGTACAAAAAGCAAAAATACCACAGACGTGCGATTGTTCACAATGCATTTATAAGTGTAACGATCAATTTGATGAAGACGAAACGAACAAAGTGTGCCGATATTATTGGTCATTAGTCATTAGACTTCAAAGCAAAGAAACACTATATTCTTTCTCATGTTGTCATTAAGCCGCCGAAAAGAGTTGTGAACGTTCGCCAGTCATCGAGAAAGCCTAGAAAATTCACAACAAAATGCTTTTTAGGTGAGTCAGATAACCAAAAACAAGTTTTTCAGAAGTTTTTCTGCAAAACTTTGTCCATATCGCAGGAGGTTATAACAGAAGCTGTGAATAATCGGGACATTAACGGTTTGTATGCAAAAGATGACAAAAGAGGCAAAAAATCAACAACAAGCAAATCTGATTTGATGTTTATAACTAAGAGAACAATCGAGTCATTCCCTCAAACTGAGTCACATCGTGGAAGAAAATCATCTCTTCGGAAGTATTCGGATGAGCCGTTATCTTTAAAAAATAATGTATGAACATAACAAAATAATGAAAGGAATCACGTGCCGGAACTCACGTATCGCAGAATTTTCTTAATAGAATATAATTAATTCAGAATAAAACCATCCGGTTTTATTCTGAATTAATTATATTACCGTTACCGGATAATATTTCATATATATTAGGTTGGCTGGAAGAGATTCCTTTTAGGGCTAAGTTCGCCTTTGTACATAACATTTTTACTTTTGCTTTGTTCTGTTCGTTTTATGCGTTCGTTCGCGTGTATGTGTAATAAAGTGACATAAATATATGCATACATACATATTTCAATTAATATAATTTATAAAAACTTATTTGTACGTTTAAAACTAAAATTTTGTTAATGACAATAAAATGGACTAAACTTTCACCAAACCTGTCATAAAGGTTTTCTCTAACCTCACACATTTTGTCTTAATTATTTATGTACAAGTTTGAAATTAGTAACCCACTAACCATTCCTATTTGTTTTTCTGTTTGCAGTAACCTTAGTAAGGAATATAAGAGGAAAAGAGACGGCTATAGTCAACGGCTTTACTTTTTGCCACGACAAAGTATGCAAAGACAAGATAATTTGGCAGTGCACTCAGAACAATGTTTGTAAGAGCCGGTTTCACTCTACCAGGGATGGATGGATTCTTCGCGCACCCCTCGATCATAGTCATGCGCCCCCGAAATTTATTATTCGAAATGGAGTTATTATCAAACTGTAGGTAGGATAGATAGATATTTCGTTACTTTTATCTTTTCTGACATTTAGCAATGCATGTTTGGTTTCCTCACGTTGTTTTCCTTCACCGGAAAGCGACTGGTAAATATCAAATGATATTTCGTACATAAGTTCCGAAAACCTCATTGGTACGAGCCGGGGTTTGAACCCGCGACCTCCGGATTGCAAGTCGCACGCTCTTACCGCTAGGCTAGCAGCGCTCTGAGTTTACTATAAAATAAATAAATAAATCAGTGTGGATACTTGAGTATAGATACTCTATTTGTTATTTTATTTTAATTTGTTATTACGTTTATTACTTAAATAGACAGTAAGTATGTGTAATAAAAAGTATATATAAGTAAGACTAAATTGCTGTGCCCTTAAAGGGTCTATATCTTAATATAGACCTACTTATAGGTACTTATAATAGGAGGGCAAAAAGAATCTGAGTTAAATGAGCGATTGACCGCCAAGTTATATTTGCCCATACCTACTTCAGATAGCATAATTATTTTAGATCAAGCAAGGTTGAGTATCAGTCAATGTCGATTAATTCATTAAACTGTAAACATAATGTCTAATCTGTTTTTATTTCTTGTCTATTCAATAATACAAAATCTAACCTCATAGTATTTCAACTCAATTTTCTTTAAGGCCAATGGGTTAACTTCGAAAGAAGGGTAATTGCGAAAATCGCTAATTTGTACATACTTAGGGCATACTGAAAATTCCTGGACTGGCCACGTAGAAAAAAATAAGTCTTCTCATATATCAGAATCCAGAAACTTTCAGTATGGCCCACGTACTAAACCAGAAGCATTTTATAATTTAGCATCACTTAATCTACTGCAATGCTTACCCAGGTATCTTGCTTACTGTTGCTACAGTAGAAAGTGCTTCTAGTTAAGTAAATATAGAAATTTACAAAATTTACTTTCAATCGAAGTTATCCCAATGCGACTTCCTTTAAATTTCATAAATTGATTTCCAGTGACATATGTCAAAACCAAAAAAGGGAAGGATATAGCGATAGTCAACGGGTTCTCCTTTTGCAGCATCCAAAATCCAAAAAACTTTAACGTGTCGTGGAGGTGCACAGAATACAAGAGCAACTGCAAGAGCAGATTTCTCGCAACCAAAAAAGATGGGCGAATAGTTAAACCATACTTTCATTTCGATCATAATCATGTGGCGCCACCATTTGTTTTAAGAAATGGGGTTTATTCTACTGTATAAAATAAGTGCTAGCTTTCTGCCGAAAGTAATAGTTTTGTGTGGGTTGTGTGAATTTCAATGGTACAATGTTGATCATAATCACTTTAATAAATATATTTTGCGAACTGCCGGCAGAACGTATACGCCGAATGGTTATGTTATGGTACGCGATCTGTAACTATTGTTTTATTTACTAATCCACCGTTTTTATAAAGTTATATATACTTCTTTGGAGAAATCTACATGACTTTACTCTAGCGTTGTAATCAAGCGTAGGTATTAGTAGGTATATATTACTTCTCTACTTTTTCACTACAGACCGATTATCATTGTAGTATTTATTTGTGAATTAATTTTATGTGACATACTTGTCGGTCAAATATTTACTCGTAAATACGTATAAAATACTTTAAATATATATTTTGTTTGGTTTTGTAAAAAGCAAGACTGACTTTCCATTATTAAATTAAACTTTAAATTATATGTACAATAAAAGCTTGTATCCAAAACGTTGACTATAAACTATTAGTAACTAATCTTTTTAATTGTGTTCCAGTAACGTGGGCCAAAACCATGAACGGGAAAGACATAGCGATCATAAACAGCTACGCGTTTACAATTAACCATGTATCGAACAAGAACATGTCATGGAGATGTTTAAACTATTGGAACAAGTGTAAGGGCCATTTCCTCGCGACCAAGGACGGACTGATACTGCGAACACATCTTGAGCATAACCATGCGGCGCCTTCGTTTATTATTCGGAATGGAGTTTATGTTAAAGTCTGATTCTAGTATTTTATAATAAATTTACTAATGTAGTGGATATTAGAAAAAGTGTACCTATTGATAAATGTTGCTATGCCTAGCCTCGGATAGATTACTCAGACTTAAATTTAAAATAGTTTTTTTTAAAGCGTTTACTGCGATTCGCTGTCGGCATTTTAAATTACATTAAGTACACCACGGGTTACTATAACAAAACCATTTATGTACGTAAAAGTATTTGTTATTTGTGCAAAATCAAGCCAACATTCAATAAGATAAAAAACGTAAGATTATGTTGTTACACGTAAATATACAATAACTAAAAGTGTGATTGCTGTATTGCATTGTTATAAGTACATAGCACCTTAAACTGTTCTGTACCTAATGTTTTACTTTAATATTTAATTGCAGTGATCTGGCTTAAAACGGTAAAAGGAAAGGACACAGCAGTCATCAACGGCTTCACATATTGCATCAACAACGTTAGGAATAAGAATGTGTCTTGGAAATGCACCCTGTACGGCGCCAATCGGTGGTGTAAAAGCCACTTCCTTGCCACTAAGGATAGGAGAATTATTCGTGCTAATCTCGAACATAACCATAATGCTCCAGCGTATATTATCCGCAATGGAATTTATATAAAAGTGTAAATTTTATATTACAGAAATTAATAGCATCATTCAATCAATCTTGTTTGAAGCAGTCCATAAAAAGATCTAAACATAATTATACTTCAATTACCTAATTTTAATGTTGTTATGCATTTTTTCTAATACAATCTTTAATTAAGTACATGTAATATTGATGTCAAATCAATTTATTACTCTCGTTTATTGTAAATAAATTTGTTATAAGGAAATAAGTATTAAAAACAGAAAACCTCTATTTCTTGATGCGATTTCCATAAAATATCAGTCTTATACTAATCTCCCTGGCAGCTTAATACGTCACGACCTTGTTAGTCATATGCCTTATGGGAATATAGTTCAGAGCCGGAAACTGCTACCAACTTTTAGTATGTTGTTGGGTATGGCATTGGGTCTCCAAAACTGCCGGGAGACGGCGGCGCCGGCCATCTACTTCAGCGGAATGACGTCATCAAAATGACTCCCGCTTCGTTGCGAATATTGCATACTGCACCCAAATTATGCATAGCACATACACGTGTGGGGTATTAAATGAAAGCTAATTAAATAAACTATATTTTATTCATACAAAGTGTATCAAAAAATGCAACAGTTTAAGAGAAATTTACAAAATAATAAAAATCACGTAAAAAAATATTCGATTATTTGGGTTTTACAACCAAACCAAAAGTCGGACGATAAAGCAATGTACTACAACATTAAAGATGACGTCTCAAGCCATACACTGATATCAATAAAATCAAAATTGGACCAAATATGTGGAAATTATGCATTAAAATGTAGATATTCGCCCATACAAAGGCATAAAAGTTAACAAAATCAAAATTGGTCATTTTCAGGATAATCCGCATAAGCTTCTAGTATGTTATTAGCAATATGACCTGGAGTCTAAAACTGCCGGGAGACCATCTCTGTTGTTCCTCAGTTACAAATAATGACGTCATATAAATAATCACTGCCGAATTTCGTAAAATGTAAATTATAGCTATACCACGAGTCTCACATACACGTGAGTTACATGTAACGAAAGGTTATTAAATGTATTATGATTCACCTAAACATTGTTTGTAAAAAAAATGTACGGTTTCAGAGCTAGAAACAACGAAATACCACTTTTTATGGAAAAAGTAGATATGTATCAATTTTATAGCTAAACTAAAACCGTCAAAAAAATTTTGCGTATAACATTTGAAAAACTTGTTATTCAACTATATATCACAATTTAAATTTTACATTTCCGACAAAAACTGTGGAAGTTGTGGAAAAAAAACTAAAGCGCCCCAACAATTCTACCTTAATGCGCTCATATTATGCAAAGAATAGTTCTATTTATCGAGTATTAAATGAATGAACATTACATAAAATACATGAAAACGACATTTTAAAATGGAACCTTAATTAAAAAAATAATAATTTAGTTGATAAGTAAGCAAAATACTGTTTCTTTAAGTACCTAATCTCCTCCTTTCAAAGTCGGTTAAAATGTGGCTTTTGTGACCTGGGCTACAAAGACAAATAAATTGACACCTCATTTATCAAAATCAGTTCAGTTGTTTCATGTAAAAAATACATAATTACATACGTAGATAGCAGTTTTCCTGCTGTAGTTGCGGTAAATATTAATATGAAATGGACTCTTATTGTCATGGCCTAACGCTACATTATTAGAGAAATGTAAAGTTACATGCCAGTAAGTAGGTACATGCCTAATACAAAATGCCTTATCGAGGTAAATGCCCTATCAGTTCACTTATACATAATTATATATTTAAGCCTCGATTAGCCTTGTACATACATACATCACTGGCTCAGTGACCCAAAGCAAAGAGGATCTTCTTATAAAAGTGGAATCTTGAGTGGTGCAAGGGTTTCAAGGCTGAGCTGAGAAGGCTGGCAGAATTTTCCCTCTGATCCTCCCTCTGATCATTCGAAGCCTCCGTAAGGCATCTTGCTAACTCATCGAGGCGACGCCCGCTAGGCCTGCTAACATCTACGGCCTGAGAGTTTCAACGTTAGATGCCAAGCCACGCCAGGCCATAATAGTAAAGGTCTAATTATTGAATTTTTATTTTTTGTCCGACTACGGCAGAATTTGCTATCTATGCGTGCATGTGTAGGTACCGTTTGCATGAAACTACTGAACTGATTTTGATAAATGAGGTGTCAATTTATTTGTCTTTGTAGCCCAGGTCACAAAAGCTACATTTTAACCGACTTTGAAAGGAGGATATTAGGTACTTAAAGAAACAATATTTTGCTTACTTATCAAGTAAATTATTATTTTTTTAATTATGGTTCCATTCGAAAATGTCGTTTTCATGTATTTTATGTAATGTTCATTCATTTAATACTCGATAAATAGAACTATTCTTTGCATAATATGAGCGTATTAAGGTAGAATTGTTGGGGCGCTTTAGTTTTTTTTCCACAACTTCCACAGTTTTTGTCGGAAATGTTAAATTTAAATTGTGATATATAGTTGAATAACAAGTTTTTCAAATGTTATACGCAAAATTTTTTTGACGGTTTTAGTTTAGCTATAAAATTGATACATATCTACTTTTTCCATAAAAAGTGGTATTTCGTTGTTTCTAGCTCTGAAAGCGTACATTTTTTTTACAAACAATGTTTAGGTGAATCATAATACATTTAATAACCTTTCGTTACATGTAACTCACGTGTATGTGAGACTCGTGGTATAGCTATAATTTACATTTTACGAAATTCGGCAGTGATTATTTATATGACGTCATTATTTGTAACTGAGGAACAACAGCGATGGTCTCCCGGCAGTTTTAGACTCCAGGTCATATTGCTAATAACATACTAGAAGCTTATGTGGATTATCCTGAAAATGACCAATTTTGAGTTTTTTAACTTTTATGCATTTGTATGGGCGAATATCTATATTTTGATGCATAATTTCCACATATTTGGTCCAATTTTGATTTTATTGATATCAGTGTATGGCTTGAGACGTCATCTTTAATGTGTTAGTACATTGCTTTATCGTCCGACTTTTGGTTTGGTTGTAAAACCCAAATAATCGAATATTTTTTTACGTAATTTTTATTATGTTGTAAATTTCTCTTATGCATATTTTGATACACTTTGTATGAATAAAATATAGTTTATTTAATTGGCTTTCATTTAATACCCCACACGTGTATGTGCTATGCATAATTTGGGTGCAGTATGCAATATTCGCAACGAAGCGGGAGTCATTTTGATGACGTCATTCCGCTGAAGTAGGTGGCCGGCGCCGCCGTCTCTCGGCAGTTTTGGAGACCCAATGCCATGCCTAACAACATACTAAAAGTTGGTAGCGGTTTCCGGCTCTGAACTATCTCTGCGACCGTTTCCCATAAGGCATGGCACTATGTGTTTTTCTTTTACTTGATCCATGCACGCCGTTCTTTGTCCCCTTTTCATCTTCTTTGCTTCAACGCTCCCTATATTGTGCATTATGTGGACACATGAGTTGTAGACAATATTATTAAACTAATTTTGTAACAATGTACCTAAATAAATTTAATTTGGGTTGCTAATGTATTGCTGATTTTTTTCAGTGGTTTGGACTAGAAACTTGAAAGGAAATGATATAGCAATCGTGAATGGTTTCCCATTCTGTAAAAATGGCAAGGCCAGCACAAAAAACCAGACGGTATCATGGCGGTGCACCCAATATTGGACTAGGATACGATGTATGAGTCATTTTCTCGCTATCAGGGAAGGAGAAATACTCCGCGCAAGTATCCATCATAATCATGTGGCCCCTTCATTTACTGTGAAAAAGGGCATTTATTTTAAAGTGTAATTTCAATAAAAGATTTTGGTGTTTTAGTGACTTTCATTCGTTAGTATCAGTATACCGACTACAATAAATACTTAAAGAACTACTTGTACGTACGCTACCAATTTCTAGAATACGGTCCACAGTAAAAACTACAATGTATATGGTAAATTTGTGAATTTTTGCGTGGGTAAATAGTTTTTTGTGGTATGTTATCTGGTGAGGATCATCGGCTGTTACTTACCGTTACTGGAACCGATGTAAGTTATTTTGCTTTTAGAGAAATATACGCTGTTAATAACAGCAGCAGAAAGATCGAAGAGGTACCAGGAAAAAATAAAAAATGACCCTCAAAAATACAATTTTTTTAAGATGAAAGAATTAGAAAGACTAAAGAAATATCAAAAGAAGAAAATACTTCTTACTAAAAAAGAATTAACCAAAGAAAGAAAGCGTTGGGGAGAACAGAAACGGAGACAAAAAAAATTTAAAATGATCAGTAATTGTCCACTAAATAGGTGAATCCAAAATTTTTGCATCTCATTAATTATACGATAAATAGTTTAGTTTAGTGTTTGGCTGTTGTATTTTTGTAAGGCCACAATGATTTTATTATTATTATTCACTTTGCCTCACTCCCGCTTTCGCGACATCGTTTTATTAGATATTTAAATATATAAAATTGATTTAAAGGCTTTATAACATTATTATTTCTAGTAACAAAACTTCCGTGGGACACTGACATATACCAGGTCATTCACAAATATTTATTTTTTCAGTGATCTGGGCCAAAACGAAGAAAGGAAAAGATACTGTGATAATCAACGGTTTTTCTTTCTGCATCAACACCTACAGTGTGAACGTATCTTGGAAGTGCACATACAGCAGCATGGGCTGCAAGAGCCGTATGCTGTCCACACCGGACCGGACGATCATTCGCGCCAACCTCGAGCACAATCACGCGGCACCTGCGTTTGTTATTAGAGATGGAGTTTATATAAAACTATGACTTAGCTCTATAACTTTATTTAAGTTAGTCATTATTTTATGCGGTTATCCGTCAGGTTACCGACATAGCTCAGCGAATTAGCTAGCTGAAGTGGCAGTAAGTATGCCAAATATGTCGATGAACCGATGGCCGCTGGGGCAGACTGGTTCTCGGTTCTCGAGTGAAGACGACGGGACGGCACACGTAGTGCTTGGCGCTCTGTCACTAGGTGGGGCGATGTCCGGAAAGCAGCAAGCAGGCGATTGGAGGAGGGCTAAGGATCGGGATTAGTGATGTGCCATGGGAGAGGCCTATGTCCACGTGTCCAGCAGTGGAGCCATACAGGCTGAAGATGATGAGTAATTTTATCAAGTTCTTTGGTATCGTTTGAGGTATGCAATAAAGAGTGATTGTATTTGATATTCAATTTATTTTAAGTGGATACTTCAAGTTATAATTATCATGCCTATAAATCATTGACTTTATTTCGTGGTTCTTATTAAAGTAATTGATTATTATAATTGTAATTGCATTTTAATTGTAAATAACTTTTATGATATTAAATATTTTGACTTGATTTCTTATTTTTGTGTTTTGTTAAAAAATACACCTAGAAAATGATAATTTGATGACAGTGCAAATAATGATAATCGCAATGCAATTTGTTTTTTACGCTGAAATCTTCGTCAGTAATTGTTGACTAGGTATCTTTACCGATATATTTTCAGTTACCCGGGCCAAAAACCTGAGAGGAAAGGATATTGCGATCTTCAAAGGTTTTGCGTTCTACGTTACCACTAAAAGTGAAAAAAATATCTCTTGGAGATGCACAATAGGGAGACGGTGTAAGAGCCATTTCCTGGCCACTCGCGAGGGAAAAATTATACGAGGCAGCTTCGAACATAGCCACCAAGCTCCGCCGTTCATTATACGAGACGGAGTTTACATCAAAGTATAAATTTTGTAAGCAGGGTATATACATTTTTCATATTAAATTGGTGTTTTTTATTTTGTATCACCTTAGTCTTTGATTCCTAGTTATTTCTTCACAAACCTTTTCCCAAGTATGTTTAAAGATCTAGACCTAAAACGTGACTGGAAAGGAGACTACGATCCTCCAAAAATCATTACTTCTGTTTTCCTTTTGGTTCGATCTTGTGGATATTTTAGTACTAACTACTTAAACGTGACAAATATAAAAGCCTCGGTAGAGAGTACCATTTTACCTCGGTAAAGGGACCCAGCGCGTATAAATTGTTCGCAGAAATCACGAAGCGTCTGCTTGACGTAACTGGTGACCGAAGAGCTGGCGGCTACCTCGCACAACGTAGGTATCAGCATTGCGATACAGCGAGGAAATGCCGCCAGCACCCTTGGTACAATGCCTCAAGGGCCTATTTTAGATTTAAGCTAGTTATTAATTTCCTTTAGTAGGTAATACCCCTGTATATATCTAGTTTCTAACTATTTAATCTAAAACTTAAATGATTTTATTTTTCAGTTTTCTGGACCATAAACAGGAAAGGCAAGGAAACTGCGATCATCAACGGCTTTACGTTCTACATCAACACTATTAACGGAAAAAACGCGTCTTGGCGATGCACAGCAGGAAAAAAGTGCAAAAGTCGGTTCCTCGCTACCAGGGACGGAACCGTAATCCGAGCTAACCTGGAGCATAGCCATGAGGCCCCTGCGTTCATTATACGAGATGGAGTTTACGTCAGGCTATAATTCTGTGCGACAACCTGTCTTAACAAGCGGTTATGAAATAAGATTTTTGAATCGTGTGTGCGTTGTATTTCAATTATAATATATACTTGGAAAATGTCCACAAATGTTTTATTTATTAAGTAGGTATGATCTTGCTACTGCAGTCTTTTTTTTTAATTCTAATGTCTTTCATTATTATTTATTGACTCTAAGTTAATTTTATTTTTATTTGAGTTGATAGGTACCTCCTCCAGACGACATTTTCTGTTTTCTCTTTTTTGTTACTCTTGCTCGTTCACTTTAGTAACACCTAGATTCCGTCTAAGCTAACTGTGCTCTAACTTTATCGTGACAAATGCTATAAATTATTTATTTACAGGAATTTGATATTACGACAAATTCTTTGCCAAGTCAGCTTGGTCTGACCCTGTATCAGTATTCTATATGTGCTATGTTTTTTAGTAATCTGGGCGAAAAACGTGAAAGGAAGAGAGACTGCAATCGTCAATGGTTTTACGTTTTACCTCAACAATGTTAATAGAATAAACGTATCTTGGAGATGCACGCAGAGCAGCAGAAGAAGATGTCCAAGCCGTTTCCTTGCCACACCAGACCGGAGAATTATCCATGCTAATCTCTGTCACAACCATGCGGCACCAACGTACTTTATAAAAGATGGTGTTTACTACAATATATAATTCGATTTTATATGTTATGTAAGGACATTTTAATCAATCATTTCTTTTTAAATTATAAATTTGTAATTTGTTTTTCATTGTTGATATTGTACAATTATGTTTGCATGCTAAATTATTGACGATCATAATGTAAATTCATATAGATTAGCGTAAGAATAATTTATACTGTAATTTATCATCATGAAATAAATAAACTAAACTAATTATAAATCTAAGACAAGTCTATATCTACCGGGATATTGACCGTGATTACCTTTTGTATTCCGGTCGATATAGGTCTGGTGAAACTAACCGTGAATCGTTCAAAACTTTTAATTATGAATTTTACTTAACGTCGTAGCATATAGAATGAAAAGTTGAATTGTTATTTTTAGTACTCTAAACACTTGGGTAGTTACTTTTCTAAATAATTTTAACTTGTATTTCAGTGATCTGGGCCACTAATGCAAAAGGAAAGGAGACAGTTATTATCAACGGCTTCTCATTCTGCATCAATAATGTAAATAAAATAAACGTATCTTGGAAATGCACGGCAGGAAAAAAGTGTAAAAGCCATTTCTTGGCCACCAGGGACAGGATAATACTTCGCGCCTATCTGGATCACAGTCATCCGGCCCCCAGATTTTTGATACGAGATGGGGTTTACTACAGACTATGATATTAAGTACCCTGTCTATTGTCATGTGTATGTAAGCACGTTTAAATCAATTACAATTACGCTATTCACAATTTTATATGGCTTATCTCTAAAATATGCGTATTTTTTTAAATCTCAGCGGGAATTGATTACTACTATATACCTACGCCTTATTTTTTGCACTAAATTAATGATTTGTATATTGTAAAAATATTATTAAAATTGCATACGCGGACTATTCATATTTATTACTGTGACAGATTTAAACTGATGATACTTTTTGTCTGGAGTACTAAACTTTACATACATACATACTTTACTGGCTCAGTGACCCAAAGAGGATCTTGGCCTCTGACACAAGAGACCTACCCTACCACCACTCTGCCCTATTCTGCGCCACTTCGCGCCAGTTGGGTATTCCGAGGGCAGACAGGTAACTAAACTTTACACTTCGCTATTTAATTTTTTTATCATAATCACTTGCATTTTAGTAATCTGGGCCACAAACATGAAAGGGAAGGAGACGGTCGTCATCAACGGCTACTCGTTCTGCGTCAACACCACCAGTAGGATTACTGTATCCTGGAAATGCACGCAATATAACAGCAGAAGGAAGTGCAGGAGCACTTTTCTAGCTACAAGGAACAAGGAAATAATTCGCGCCAACCTCGAACACAACCATGTTGCCCCTGCGTTTCTTATTCGAGATGGAATTTACATTAAAATGTAACTTATTGCTAAAAGGTTTTAGTATCGTATTAGGTTTATATTACTTTAATATTTAATAATACATATTCCTTTTTATATGTTATATTCTAAGTATTCTTTTTTTTCGCGAATGACCAATATGACCATGTTGCGTTTGGGTTTGTGCTCCGTGATGAAGTCTATACATTAAAGTGTAAGTCATTGAAAGTTTTTGTCATAGTGTTAATCTTTATGTTTATAATCCTTGTTTATTCAGTTTTATAGATGAAAAATACAAAAGGAAAAGACATAGTTGTCATCGATAGATTTGCGTTTAGCCTCAATAATGTAAACGTATCTTGGCGTTGCTCCAAGAATTACACCAAAAGGTGTAAAAGTCATTTCCTGGCCGCCCAGGATGGAACAATAATCCGCGTCTATCTGAGGCATTAACCATGTTACCTTCTTTTGTTATACGTGGAATCAAAGTATGACGTACCTACCCTTGCATTTTATTTATATGAGTACGTATGCATTTTTTTGTGTAAAGATATCGCGCAGATATTTATTTGCTGTAAAATATAAATATTGTTGTATTTTTTTGCGTATATTTTTTCCATATTTTGTAAGCCATTTCCACGTTTGTAAACTAATCTTTGAACACTTTAACAGTGCTGAATATTAATTTTTTCGTGTTCTACAGTGATTTGGACCAAGAATATAAGAGGAAAAGAAATAGTGATCATCAACGGGTTTAGTTTCTGCATCAACACAATAACTAATAGAAATATATCTTGGAAATGCACTCAGTATAGCAACAACAACATAAGATGTAAGAGCCATTTCCTTGCCAGCAGGGGCAGAAGGATAATACGCGCTCACCTTGACCACAACCATGTGGCACCCGCGTATGTCATACGTAACGGGATTTATATCAAAGTGTAACATAATAATATGTACTCGGTGTACCCCTTACATTTCATTAAAGTGTCAAAAGGGCCTCTACGATTTCTTACGCTTCGGCTCCCCATACGCCTCCCAAAGGTCCGGAATACCATCGTTCCACGATGGGAAATAGATATAGGTACTGTATAATTTTATTGGTGTACAGTCACCATCAATAGTAGCGGATGAGACAATGCGCAAATAGTTGTTCGGTGTAACCTTTAAGTAATATTTCATTAAAATGTTGTAAAGGCTCATACGTGTTGGTTTTGGCTCCTATACATGCACGCCACTCAACTGTCCGAAACCCCATTGTTCCATGTACGGAAAATAATAAACAAGTTTATTGTATTTTATAGCCATATAATTTCACGTTTTCCTTTGTTTTATATTCCTTTAACTATATTTCAGTCATTAGGGCCAAAAATGTAAGAGGATGGGAGATTGAAAAAAGTCAAAATCAAAAGAAGATGCATAAATTACATAGGAGTTACTTAATATATGTAACCTTTGTAGATTCTGTTACGTAGGGTAGACTTACAAGTATGTCGATAGTTGCACATTTTGAAAATAAACTAGTGTGCTATGATCTTTCATTTAGCTAACATTGGCGCAGTCGGTAGGATCACACTGTGTAAAATTATTTTATACAATGTCAATATTCTGGGAGGAAATTCCGGAGTACGTTTTTATGAAGAAGTGGTATCCTCTTAAGCAGTACTCTGAACATCAAGGCAATAGATTTACTTTTTTTTTCATTTTATAAAGTTATATCCTAATCATTAATGTTAGAGGTGATCGTTTCAAAAACCTATAAGTACCTGGTTCACCTATTTCTGTTTCAGTAATATTTGCCAAAAGTATGAGAGGAAAGCGCACGGCCATCGTCAATGGCTATCCATTTTATATCAATGCAGATAACAAAAGGACCATATCCTGGAGATGCACGCTGACCCGTGTGTGTGGAAGCCATTTCCTTGCCACCAAAGAGGGAGACATATTGCGAAGCAACTTTGACCATAACCACAAGGCACCTCATTTTGTTATACGGGACGGCCTCTATATTAAAGTTTGAATCAGTATTTTAATCATCCTAGAGAATCTTGCAGGTCATATTCAGGATATTAATTAAATACCGTGTCATCTTTTTGCTCTGATGTTTTCATAACTCCTCTCCTATGTATTTAGACATGTGTTATAAATCCTAAGTGAAACAGACGTGATTTCTGATAAAAGGCATGCATATGAGACTACTGATTCATGAAAAACCTGAAAGCAGAAAGGCCTGAAAGGATTGTGGCATTGCTTTCCTGTGTATGCTGTGTTCGAAACCTAGACCTGTTGTGGTAGCTAGCTGCACGTTTTTTTTACTTGCCTTCCAATATTAAATTTCTAAATCATCTGTTCTAGCTCTATGGGCGAGGACTTCCAGAGGCAAGGAGGTACTAGTATTACGTGACTACTGTTTCTGCTTTAACTACCGTCGCACGAATACAGTACACTGGAGGTGCACCTTCGGCCGCACGTGCAAGGCGCGCGTCATTACCACAGTGTCCTTCGAAATTGTGAAGATGCGTTTAGAACACGATCACCCGCCGCCTACGTTCCAAATACGAAATGGCTTGTATATTAAGATGTGAAGCAACCATTACAGAACATAATTACCTTTCTGTCGTTGGGCTACCTAGAATAATGCAAGCCTTCGAAATATAAACGAGGACGCATAGACTGGTGATGCCTACGTGATAGTGTTTATACCTATATTTATATAAGCAGATAGACATATGGTCGTCTAGAGTTCATGTTCAACCTTGATGCAGAATAAAATAACATATTGTGTGTGAATTTTATCATCAAATTAATTATGCTCCTATCTTCTAGTCTTTCTCGAAATACATGCGTATCATGTTACTCAACTTGAATAGAAATGTACCTACTTTGACAAAGTATTCCGGTACCTACTTACTGGTAGTTACTTACTAAATACAGGAGTTAACATAGCGCACGTTATAAAATGTTTAATATCTTTTAGTGATCTGGAGCAGAACACAAAGGGGAACGGAGCTGGTAGTAATCAACGGGTATTCCTTCGGCCCCAACAGCATCAGGAAGAACACGATCTCCTGGAAATGTACTCTTCACCACAAGTGTAAGAGCCATTTTCTGTCTACGCCGGACAGAGTCATACTGCGTGCTGATCTCAACCACAGTCATGATCCTCCTCAGTTTATTATACGGAATGGGATTTATGTAAAACTGTGAAGTAGCGTGATTCTGCACTTTCATAGGTGACTAGTCAACAATATTCTCGTTGACGCTAGCACACCACAACACGAGACGCGTAGCTAAATTAGACGTTTATGATATCATTTATGCGGCTCTCTATATTTTGTTACAAGTATTATAAAGCTTTTTCAAATAAATTAAGGATTCTTGTCATGAGTCTATTTTTATATCTACCTGCATTTAATTATCATAACTGTACATCCATCAAAAGAAACCTGAAGTTATTATTTATATGCATATGCATACATTCTCAATCCATTACATAATAAATTATACAAAATATTTTCCGTTCACAGTAATCTGGACGGTGAACGCCCGAGGGAAAGAGATGGTGATAGTGAACGGGTTCCCGTACTGCAAGAACACGGTGAGAAAGAGGACGATATCATGGAAGTGTACATCATCTTCGCACAACCGCTGTAAGAGCCACCTCCTCGCCACTCATAAGAAGAAGATACTGAAGGCTACTTTGGAACACAATCACGGGGCTCCGAAGTTCTATGTGACGGATAACGGAGTTTTTAAAAGACTCTGATTTGATTTAATTTAAACTGTCGTGAGTTATACAAACACCAAAAACTTTTACCGCATAACTCACGTATTTCTAGTCACTCGCCTGACATGTTTTGGAGAGCCTAGGTATCCATTTTTTAACACAAACAGTGCATGAGCAGCGATTACGAAAGCCACGCGACACGTACTCCAAAAGAAACACTTAAAAATAAGTATCAGCTTTACATAGAGTATGATTTGTTTTTTTGCTTCTATTAAATTTGTACGTGTTGTTCTTTCTCTCATCGCTGCGTTTAGCTTTATTGAGTCCTCAGCAACTTCAGAGCATAGGATCCGAGATATAATGATATGACGAAAATGGTCTAGTACATTCTATACTATAGTCTACTTTGTCCCTACTATGCGCCATTTTTGGCCTCTCAACTTGTTAGACTAGTATATTTCTGTTACTTATGTTATGTTTTAGCAGTTATACTATAATAATGTTAGCCTTTATTATGACTAGATTCTACGCGTAAGTGAAATTAATATTTAAGCACGTAGGTATTTTAAGAATGGTACAATAAATAAACTTAAAAATAAATGAGTATTAAAATGTATGAAAACTAATTTCGTGACATGGTCTCGTTGCAACTAGGCATTAAAAGTTATACTTCTATCATGTAATATTTAGAATTATTTTGAAATAATTATACATACTTATATTTAATGTTAAACCTACAAGGCATTTTTACGTATAAAAATGAAGCATAAATAAATCATTTTACCCACTATGTTTAAAGTTCGAGTTTCACTATAAATTTTTCCATGTGTAAACTGAAATAGAGGTCATACACGTAAGTAAATATATGCAATCTCTTAAGGGCTTACGGCGCCTCCTCCGATATACTTAAGTATATCTAAGAGAATTAATTTCACTCGTAGGTACAATTTATATTGTGTGTTTTAGTGATTTGGACGTTGAACGCACGAGGCAGCAACGAGATGGTGCTGATAAACGGATACTCGTTCTGCAGGAACACATCGAGAGAAAAGAACACATCGTGGAAGTGTACCAATTCTTACAGCAAGTGCAAAAGTCGTTTTCTCGCTACTCAAGAGAGGAAAATACTCAGGGCAACGTTGGAACATAACCATGAAGCTCCGAAATTTGTTATAAGGAACGGGATATATAAAAAACTTAAGAGGTCTAGTCCGTAGTCGCCCTGCCTACGAAGCAGGAGCTCCCAGGTTCGGATTCTCAAAAGGGCATTTTTGTGTGTTTATCCCAGTAATAATTTCTCATTTTGAATATTTTCCTTGTAATTAAGTATATAAACAATTACACACTTTCTTTAAACTACGAGTTTCAGTATCAACCAATATTAGCACCTGAGAGAATAAATTTCACTAGTAGGTACAAATATAATACCTGTTTATTTTTAGTAATTTGGGCATTGAACACACGAGGCAACGAGATGGTGCTGATAAACGGATACTCGTACTGCAGGAACACAACGAGAGCGAAGAACATATCGTGGAAGTGTACAAATTACAAGTTTAAGTGCAAGAGTCATTTCCTCGCTTCTCATGACAAGAAAATACTTAGAGCGACATTGGAACACAACCACAAAGCTCCGAAATTTGTAATAAGGAACGGGATTTATAAGAAACTTTGATTCCTTTCTTTGCTGTTATTTGTATGATACTGTGTAAGTTCGGTTTATTTTTATCATTGTTTTCGATTTTATATTGATTGTATTTTCTACTTTGAATTTCGAATCTAGTTGCAGATATTTTCTTCTTAAAATCCCAAGCACATGCATGAAATAATAAACTTTATACCTACTTTACTTACTTACTTTTATTTTATTAGCCTGTTGTACTTAGTGTCCCACTGCTGGGCAAAGGCCTCTCTCCCTGATTTCCACAACTCCCGTTGTAGTGCCTCTCCGGGCAGCTAGAAGGCGTCTAAGTCGTCCCGCCATCTCCGTCTGGGCCTGCCACGTCCGCGCTTCTTTTGCGGCATCCACTTGGTGGCTATACTAGCCCACCTATCCGGATGCATGCGGCAGACGTGATATACCCAGTCCCACTTCAACCTGGCGGTCTTCGTCCCCACGTCAGCTATGCGTGTTTTGGACTTACCTACTTAAATATACTTACCAGTGCAGCTGAACAAACGCTGTTCGATAACTTCTTTCATTAATTAAGAACCTAATTGGTTGTCAGATATCTAATGTGGAATTTTTCAATGTTGGAATGATATTTAAATTGAGTTAGATACTGTGAAAATTAAAAAATAATGTTTTTTTTTAACTATATTGTGTACAATCAAATAAAAGAGCTCATCTTGAAAATCTCAAATATATAATTTTTTGTAATTTTAAAATAAATATTTTGGTAAGTAATTTAAAAAAATGCCAAAAAAAATCCATTTATCTCCCCCTTTATCTCCGAAACTACTGAGAGTACTGAGTCTAAACTTAAAAAATATATACATATACATAATAGTTCTATACCTATAGATGACAGGAAAACCTATTATTTCTAATAGGTTACAATACAGTCAAGCGTGAGTCGGACTAATTACTTAGTGTTTGATCCAACCCCTACGGGTTTTTAAAGGCAATTCACTCGCGTTTTACATATAAAAATTACATTGTTCAAAATTGGGTAATGTACGGAATCCTTGGAACGCGAGTCCGACTCGCACTTGGCCGGTTTTTTTTCATAGTGATTGACATCTGTATTTACAATTTATGGACAGTACAATTTTTTCAGTTTGAATCCCTGATACAATAATGAGTAAATTTTATGACCATGAACGATCCGAACTAAAATTTTAATTATATTTGCTTTCAGTGACCTGGACGAAGAACACTCGAGGTCGTCAGCTGATCCTGGTGAACGGGTTCACGTTCTACATGAAGAAACAGCGCAAGGCGACAACGTTATGGACCTGTACATACAGCGGGAAGTGCAAGGCTAACCTTAAAGTGACGCATTTGCAGGAGATCATTGGTGGTGTGTTGGAGCATTACCATCCAGCACCGAATTATATTGTACGTGATGGAGTGTATATTAAACTTTAGATTAGGAAGAGATTCCCAACCCATTATATATACTATAACCTGGTTTTATCTGTGTTTGATCAAAGTAGTTGAGCATTGCCTTTGTGTTGTATTAGATGGTAATATTAAAAATATAAATAAAATAAGTACCTACATACGAACGGTACGAAAGGAGGTCCAAGGGGGAGGCCTATGTTCAGCAGTTGACGTCTTATGGCTGAGATGATGATGATGAAGTACCTACATGCAATGATAGATTTTCCTTTGAGATTCTTTGACCAGGATCTAATTTAATATATTACTATGTCGTACAATTGTTTTCATAAACGAATTTGAATATTTAGGTATTTAAGTCCTTATATGTAATGGATTTTACTTAGGTAATTTAGCGATTTCTGTTACCGGTATGTACTACCTACTGTTACCGGTAGGTTCTCGGTACGGCAGATGAAAAAGGTTCATAGATTAATTTAATTACGTCACTACGGTATAAAGATAAGATATTTTTATTTTTATAATTAAATAAGTGTAAAATTCAAGTGGTTTATGTAGTTTTAGTAATTGCCCTGTGAAAAAAAGTCTTGCAAAACACTGTAATTACATACACCTTAAGACCACATTTACTTAAAGAATAATCTGACCTTGCTATGATCGTTTTTACAGTAATATTCTCAAAGAACCTATACGGCAACCTAGTCATGGTGATCGACAAGCACACACTCTACTTCCACAGAGAGAACAAGAAAACTTTGGAGTGGCGATGTCCCCAACGGCCGTGCAAAGTCCGCGCTACCACAAACAAAGACCAGAACCAAGTGAAATTGACGCATATACACAATCATCCGCCTACGAGATTCGTTATAGATGATGGTGTTTATAGAAAAGTGAAGAAATCGATTTGTTACAGTCCGTCGAAGTGAACTCTGCAAATACTGAGTGTTAAAGTATGGAAGTGCCAACTGTAAACATCATATTTTAATAGTTTGCCAGAGTTAGCTTGGTCCGACTTAAGAAACGTGAGTCTGTAAATATTTTTCAGTTTTACTTGATCTCTGTATGAATGCCAAATTAGGCTATGTGGTAGAAGGACCACATAATATATTTGAATGTGTTTAATTTATAATGAATTAATGACCCATAATAATAAAGTTGGTTTTTTTTAGCATTAGAAAGAACTTCGCAGAAGTAAGCTTGTGGTTCCAAATCCGGCACTTTTAGCGGTAATAATTTGAAGTAAATTATATGTATTGACCAATGCTACATTAGATAATTCAATAATTATTAACGATTAAAAAGCCTGATAAAAACTGCACGCTTGCTTCTGTGGAGTTCTTTCTAATGCTAAAAAAACGTTAGACGTTGTCACATTATTAATTTAAAAAAATAACATGAAATGTTAGACTGACTGTTTGGTTTCTTATTCAGTAGAAGATCAAGTCGCGTTCTTTGCCCTACAAGGGCTTATTTAGACGTTGCGAGAACTTACATGCGAGTTTCATTACATTGCGGTTTTTGATCGGTCTGTTGAATTGGACGTAACCAACAGTCCGCAATGTAACTAAAATCGCATGCGAGTTCGCACGCCGTCTAAATCAGCCCTAATTCTATGAATTAGGAAGAAATTGTGTCTGATCCAATGGTCCATTTCTCTAACGGCATTTAACTAATATTAGTCCACGAATTGCCTCAAATCGTATATTTTTCCATTACAGCGCACTAATAATATTAGATTAACATATGGGACTTTCAGGCCTTCAGGGCCTAGCGTCTAAGAAATATAACAAGTATTAACAAGAACTTTATGTGACTTGCAGAAGTTATCTACGCGAAAAACATGTTTGGCAACAGAGTGATGATAATGGACGGCTATACGCTCTTGTTGCATAAGAAACTTACAAAGACCCTGGGCTGGCGATGCGCACAAAGACCCTGTAAAGTTAGAGCTGTTACCTTTAACGATAATACTGAGATCAAGATAGCCAATGAGCATGAACATGAGCCGCAGAAGTTTGCCATAGTAGACGGCATTTATAAGAGGGCGAAAAAAAATGAGCTGTAGGCATTGGAAACTAAAGAATGTAGCTCACCTTAAGAGTACTCAAACTTGTCGCCAAAAAACCACTTCTATACAGTTATAGTTAGGTACGCTCAAATTTCATGTTATATCAGAATGTCAATTTAAAATGGGAGCGCAATACATGTCGGTGGCTTAATTCTGATTCTGAAGGCCTGGCCTGGCAATCCGCTATTTTCTACTTACATTAAAAAATAAATAAAGAACAGAAAAATGTTTCCATTGATATGATAGAGATACTCTTCCGTCGTTCCTTGAGTGCTTTAAGATCATGCCAGCAGTGTTCAATCGGTATATCTTTTTTCAGTGTCAGTGGTTCGCAACAAGCGCGGCAACGAGCTCCTGATGGCAGAGGGCTACAGTTTCTACCGTCACAAACGGTCCAGCCAGGGTCTGACGGACTACTGGTACTGCACGTACGCGTCCTCGTGTAGAAGCATGGTGAACACCACCAAAGACGGACAAGTTCTTAGGATGAAACTGGAACACAACCATGCACCACCAAAATGTGTAATTATAGATGGCATTTTACACAAAATGAAATAATTTGTTGCATTTGTAACCATAATATAGTTTTGAATAAATTTAAAAGTGGAAAAATCCACCAGAGGTAAGAGCAGCAGACAGCACAGCAGAGACCGAGAGCAGGGTGCAGAGGCCGTTAGTCCAAGTCTCATCCAATACAGTGATTTTTCCACTTTTAAATTAATTCTTAATGCATCGTTTGCAGACGTTTCTACTTGTTAAAAATCGAAATATAGTTAATTATGGGCCTGAACATGTTTTTGTATGTTAACCGTGCCAGCAAATAAGTGCGAAAAATATGCACTCATAATTGTGTTATTTACATCAATATCAAATCAGAATCAGGTCGCTCATGGCATTAAAGTGCTTAAATTAAACGCCCAATCCAAAGCATAATCGCAGATTCCAAAATTTGATGTTCCTTATTTTTTCTGAGACTTATTCTTTTTTTCTAGTAACTCACGTTAGTAACTCATTCACGCGGAACAGCAGAGGTAAAGAATTGTTGGTTTTGAACGGCTTCACTTTTTACTACCGCAAAGTTTCTACCCAGGGAACCCGGTACTGGTACTGCATGCGGGGATCCTTTTGCAATACCAGGGTCATACAATCCAAGGATGGCATCATTTTAAGGCAAAAACTGGATCACACTCACCCGCCACTGCGATTCGTCATTTGGAATGAATGTCCTTTGTTTTAAGATTTGAGATATTCATACAATCGTGACTCATATTTATTTATGTAAAAAATAAAAAATAAACATACTTTTTTATTGATATGTTTTTTTTGTTTTATCGCATCGACAGCGCAAGAAAGGTGCATTTAGAGCAGTATATCATATAATTTGAATGTGGTCGCTTATGGCAGTAAAATGATTAAAAAACGTTCAAATTAAATCGCGGCAATTCCAAAATTCGATGTGCTTTAATTCTTGTGGTACTCATTCTTTTTTTCTAGTCACTCACGTGCGGAACAGCAGAGGCAAGGAATTGTTGGTTTTGGATGGCTTCATTTTTTACTGCCGTAAGGTTGGCCTCAACGGAACCAGGTACTGGTATTGCACGCGTTGTCCACGCGCATGTAACGCTAAAATCAACGAATCTAAGGATGGCACCATTTTAAGGCAAAGGTTAGATCACACTCACCCGCCACCGCGATTCGTCATTCGGGATGGTCTTTGTGTAAGGATCTGACATATTGATACAATTGTGACTCTTTATTACGTGAAAAATAAATAGCATACATGTATACCTACTTGTTTTAATGATATATTTTTTGTTTAACCGCACCAACAAATGAGCGCAAGAAAGGTGCACTGAGAGTACCTAGTATGTACATCAATGTGGTAACAACTCGTTCTTTTTTTTCTAGTCACTCACGTGTGGAACAGCAGAGGTAAAGAATTGTTGATTTTCAAGGGCTTCACTTTCTACTGCCGTAAGGTTGCTCTCAAGGGAACCAGGTACTGGTATTGCACGTATGGACAACGCACATGTAACGCCAGAATCAACGAATCCAAGGAAGGCACAATTTTAAGTCAAAAGTTGGATCACACTCACCCGCAACCGCGATTCGTCATTCGGAACGGTATTTGTCATAGGATGTGATAATTATACAATCTTAATTTTTAAAATTATGTTATCAAGGATAGCATTTTTGCTTTATTCAGTTTTACAAACTTACGAAATTATCACAAAAAAACATTATAAACTACAAATAATTGAATTACTTAAACATAGGAATTGTTTCGGTAAATAATTGGTCTTGCTAGCTATTTAAATATGTAGTTTTAGGTTTATAGTTATATAAATAAAAAACATGATTATGAACTACTTTTTTTTACTTTTCTTGTAAAATATTTTGTACCATTTTTACACGTTGTCAGACGCCTCTTATTCTGATAATCCCTCTTTCATACTCCTGTCTCTTTTTCTCTACTCTCATTATGATACATAATACTTATACATTAAATTATAACATGAACAAGCGTCTTTATTGAAATATAACATGAACAGTGAATGAACCAAGGACATGTTTTTGAAACTAAAGGAACTGAACTTATCACTTAATTTTTTTTTTCAATTTCAATTATTTATTCGTAAAATTATTCCAGTGTCACAAATTAATTAAACCAAAATACTCTTCAGAATGTTTGTTTGCCCTCCTAGCCTCGTCGGTAGTGACCCCGCCTACGAAGCAGGAAGTGCCGGGTTCAAATCCTGGTACAATTTATTTGTGTTTTTAGAGCAGATATTTGATAAAGATAGCATGTCTGTTATTTTTTCTCTTGAACGAACTAAATCACTTGTATATGTTAAATTAACTGTAGAAACGTCCTCTGGTCACCAAACCTGTTTGTTAGTAAGTAGTTTGGATTCTAATAACTAAAGTAAAGTTCACGTTCCAAGATACACGTGAATATCAGATCTCTGTCTCCATCAAGACTATCAAGAGGAATAGCGCTATAGATAGAGATCGTCACGGTCGTATTCCCATTTGTCCCCGCCCCACGTAACTGCTGCAATACATGAAGCGAAGACCAAGGGAATAATTAATATGAATGCACCTATTCTCATCTGTGCCCGGCGGGACAAATAGGATTACACCATCGTCGCGCATACGCTAGAGAACACCTAGTGCGGAGCTCGTATAAATTGTCCTTTATTTTCCAGTTCAATGGCTTATCAATGCGCGAAACAAGGAAATCCTTATCTACAACGGCTTTTCCTTTTACCTGGATTCACACAACAGCAGAGGAACCCGGAATATGTGGCGTTGCAGGATCCCCAGTTGCAAATCGAGAATCAGCGCCACCAAAGAAAGGCAGATCATTCGGGTTTCCGAAGAACATCAACATGTAGCACAGCAGTTTATTGTTCGAGATGGGATTTTTATTAAAATATAATATGGAACCAAATTTTTTACTTAAAAAAGTAATTACATGTATAGTTACACAGGTTAGGTTAGGTTAGTTAAATGGCGTATTAATATTTTAATCATTATGATAATATATCCTACACATAGGTTGTTTTACTTGACCTTAACTCAAAATATCCAAAAACGTTGTGTGTTCAAGCCTCTTCGTATCGCTAATGATTTCAAAAAAAGAAGCAAAAGATGGTCAAAGCTGTGCCTCCTGCATACTCCAGATAAAAGTTTACTTTAATGTTAAATGCGATGTAAACGATACTAATTCTTTTTTTTTGTTTAATTTTCTGCCATCCCGCAGCTCTATGGCTTCACAATACGCGAGGAAAGGGTATTCTTGTTTACAACGGCTATTCCTTCTACCTGGACATACACAGCAGCAAAGGCGTGCTGGACGCCTGGCGGTGCAAAACGTCCAGCTGCAGATCGCGGATCAGTGCGACCAAACAAAAGGAGATCGTGCGTGTCAACGTCGAGCACAGGCATCTACCACCGAAGTTTGTAGTAAGAAATGGTGTTTATATTAAAGTATAAAACTTACTTAGAGTTTTTAGAACTACTACAGGTGACGTACTTGACAATATTTATAAGCAGGTAAAGAGTTACATCTAATGTAAATAAAGTTTACAATTCAACACAATCTATTAATTGAAAATCCTTTGAAATTGGTCCAATCGTCCTTAGAGCCCTAGACATTGTAGAAATAAGGCATCCAGATGGTCTCCGTTGGACCAATTGTAACCCAGATGCCGCATGTCACAAATGTAATTGCTGATTGATTGTACCTGACTCTATACTTTTTTTTTCAACAGGAAGCGAGTCAGACTCGGATGGCATTACAGGCAACAAAAAGAGCATCACAGATAAAAGTAATCGAAAATTTAGCTCTCTATTCGTTGGTAGCCTGAAAGCTAAGGTCGTCTTCAAAAACAAGAAAGGAGGTCGTATTGGCACACCAGATGAAATAAGGTTGAATCAGCAAGGTCATTTTCTGCAATGTTTAGCGTACAAGCGGTACAAGAGATGCAGATTTTGCAGCACTAGCCTGCAAGAAAAGCGTTCTAGGTATGAGTGCAAAGTATGCAAAGTGGCATTGTGTGCAGTTCCCTGCATGGAATTGTATCACCAATAATGACTGTATTTAAAATAAATTATTTCACATCATGCATTAAATTAAGCACCGTAACATTAATAGATAAACCTAGATAGCAGTTATTTTTACACTCAATTTCTATTTTATAAACTGTATAGAATCATAAAGAGTAAAGTACATAGCTTGGCAGTGGCGTCATATGCTAGTGTTTCATATTAAATTCCATAATGGCTAATCGTTTAACACATGGAATTAAAAACAGATTTGACTAGCGGTCAAATATCCTATTATAAGACACTAAAAACTCTTTTATTGATTTTATGCAGAGTATGCTATATTAAAGTTGGTCAAGCAGATCTTGTCAGTAGAAAAAGGCGGCAAATTTGAAAAATGTTTAGCGCCTTTTTCCACATGTATACTTTATTATTTGTTAACAATCGGATAAAAGGGCATAATAAAATAAAATTAATAACCAAATCACAGATTTTTACTTTATGATGATTTATTTTACCTATGTTCTAATATGATTATAACAAATGTGATTGTTCGTGTTTTGTTACTACTTCACTTACTTTACTGCTGTGGCGCAACGACCCGAAGTGGATAAAGCCTCCGACACCAAAGAACGCTGTGCTACTCTGTCCAAAGCCGCTTCTGTCCAGTCGACGACGCTAAGTTCGTTAAGGTCTAACCGTACCCTTAGTAACCCTATACTATTTTTTTATACAGGAAGCGAGTCAGACTCGGATGGCAGCAGCGATGACGAGAATCAGTTGCCTGGCCAACCAAGCATTACGAGGAGGGAGCGCATTTTGATGGACACACCAGAAGACGACCAAGTAACATCGCATATTAGAATAACTGCGGGCGCATCAGGCCATCCTCAGTCAGACCAACCTGCATGGATGTCGGATCCATTTTACAAATTTGACTGGAAGCCGTTTCCAAAATCACCTATTCCTACTGCTGTTAGAAGGGAAATATTTGATGAGAGTGAATGTGGACCTACAATTCCCTTTAGTGATCCATATAACGTATTTGTACACATTTGGGATAAAGATATTATGGAGACGATTGCTCTTGAAACAAACAAATATGCTCAGCAGATGGCTGAAAAAATGATCCAACAAAATTGTCTCTTACCATCAAGTCGTATCTGCGATTGGAAAGATACCACCCCCGATGAGTTGTATGTCTATTTTGGAATATTATTAGCTATGGGAGTGGTGGTCAAATCCAGGGCACGAGACTATTGGAACCAAAACAGCGACATCTTTTTAACTCCCGGGTTTCGTGCACACATGCCGCTGAGAAGGTTTCAGTTACTTTCAACGTGCCTGCACTTCAACGACAACAACGACACGAGTACACAAAACCTATGGCCCGATGTTGCTAAAATATATAAGATAGCGCCTATTATCTCCCATTTAAATAAAAAATTTCAAGAAATGTACAACATGGGACAAAACATAGCATTGGATGAGTCGCTTCTCCATATTCAGCAGTATAAATCTAACAAACCAGCCGGGGTAGGTATAAAAAGCTATGAAATATGCGAATGTCAGACGGGCTTCCTATGGCGTTTCGATATACGCACCAATATAACGGGACATCAACCACCCATCCAAGATCCCTTAACAGCAGCTACACCAGCCCTTGTGTTACGTTTAATACAAGGGTTGGAGAATAAGGGACACACTCTATGGATGGATAGTTTTTACAACTCACCAATTCTGGCCCGCCAATTAAAACAAAAAGGCGTAGACTGCGTTGGTACTCTACGTACCAACCGGCCTTTTGTGCCAGAACAGTTGACAAACTTAAAAAAACACCAGATGGTTGTGGGGCAGGTAGCTGGAGTCACCAGTGATGATGTTGATCTTATAGTTTGGAGAGGCCAGAACCGCGTCGCAACAATATCAACCTACCATGGAAATTCCATCACTACTGGTGAAGACGGAGAACGGAAACCTTTACTGATCCGAGACTACAATATCATGATGGGCGTGCTAGATAAAAAAGATAAAAAACTTTCTGCATACCCAATCGAGCGACACCTGACCAAAGTTTGGTACAAAAAATTATTCCTCCGCCTTATTAATGTATCCGTTTTAAACGCGTATATTATTCATAAACACTCTCGCAACAATAACACACTTGATCACAGGCGATTCCGCATGGAACTCATTCTGCAGTTGCTCAGCCATACGGCCCATACGAGTAAGCAAGTCATCGGATTATATCCCGTCCCCACCACCAACGAATTTGACGCTTACAACCATTACCCAGAAACAAACCCGTGGTTGCCTAGTGGCAAGGACAGAGCGAGGCGCCGATGCGCTGTGTGCCACAAACGCACAATTTCCTATTGTGTTGGTTGCAACAAAGCAATCTGCGTATACACATGTTTTAGACTTCTACACAAGAATATAAACTTAATAGAATAGATTTTTATTACAAGTGGTAACAATTAAGAAAAAAATCTAAGTACCTGATGGTGACATGTGGAAATAACTCGGCAGCTGTTTGAAAAATTGAGAATATTCATATCGAGTTAAAAGTAAAACTGTATATGTATATACTCAGGTCTACAGCCCCTTGAAGCTGTGAAAAAATCTGACTTTATTCACCGCTTAAAAAAACGATTCACAATTTATAGGGACCTTTTTATTCCAATCCTGAGTTTATGACTTTCGCTGTATGGAAAAAAAAGCTCTATAGTGTCCTGGATGTTAAGTTTATTACCTAAGTATATGATAAGATTTAATATTAGGTACCTCTATAGATTAACGAATAAAATGCTCAATAAAAATAGTTACTTGAACTTGTTTAATTGTACCGAATGTTATTCTTATTAATAATTTTGTAAACTCTTTAAAACATATTTATTAGTTATCAAACTGCACAACGGGACTTAATCGCGTATTTAAGCGCGGAGGTAAATCTTAAAACTTAAATACGCGATTAAGTCCCGTTGTGCAGTTTGATAATGTTTAATAATCGTGAAAGTTTAAATCAATATTTATTAGTTACCTAATGTAACTCTTTTATAGGCTTAAAAAACACATTATTAATGATGAAGATTTTAAGCCTTTTGTCATGACAAAACGCTCAAAGCGGAAGCTAGTAGTGTCGTATGTCATAGAAAAGAAAAAAATAAATGTGGACGGTGACACTACAATTAAGTGCCAGCCAGTCAGCATTGTTTTCGTGGTAAATATTCGGATCGAAGAAATTTATCATTCTTCTATGGAACTTGCTAACTTTACGGTTTGTTTGCAAACCGCCATATTGAAATTGTCTCTGAATGATGAATTTACTAATGACTTTTAATTACATATTTAGCAAGTTCCATAGAATGACACTTTAACTCAAAATATCTGTTTCAGCTCAATTAGTTCGCAACAAGAAAGGCAAGACGTTGTTAATTTACAATGGCAACTCTTTCTACCTTCACAAGGGCAACAGCACCAAGGGCAGATCCAACGTGTACTACTGCACCAACTGCCACTGCAAAGCTGGGATCAACACTACGAGGGATGGGAAACTAATCAAGATTGCGGACAATCATAAACACAAGAAACCACATTTCGTAATAGAAGACGGCATTTTTATTAAAGTGCGACGCCGACCAAAAAAATGAAAGCAAATGAGATTATTTTACGATTTTAGTCCAACTAAAGATTGTGATATCATTGTGGTATTATGTCCGATTAGCACTTTGTTTGTAATGTTGTTCAATAAAATTTACGTAAATAAATATGTTTTTATATTATTTATCAATAGCCATATATCAGAGGTGTGTGTCACACTGATAAAGTGAAATTTATTTTACACCTGATGTTATTTATAATTTCGTTGTCTTTGGGTAATATGTTCAAGTGAGTAGGTACTTATATGATAACTTCTTCTTAACGAAATTGACAGTAACAGCACAGCACAAGCTTCACGGCTATGGCGATAAATGCTGCTAGAGTTAAAGTTGTCATCCCATCCCTATTAATCTTCTGGTAGTTCTGGTGCTTTATTTCATGCATGGTGTTAAATATTTGAAATACAGTCAGATACATTATTTAAATAATGGTAATGCGGCTAGTGTGATGGGTACCTTAGCGCCAGGGACAACTCCGGGGTGGGGGGTGGTGGGGACTATATTTACATAATTATGACTAGTATTTAGTTACAAGTGTTTACTTGATACATATGATTTGTAATTGTTTGTGCTTTAATATCCCCATTTCATTGCAGCTCAATTTGTTACAAATCAGAGGGGAAACACATTGCTCATCTACAACGGCTTCTCTTTCTACCTCCACAAGAACAACAGCAGTAGAAGTAGACTGAACGTGTACTGCTGTACCAACTCTAATACTTGCAAGGCCAGAATCTCTACCACCAGGGAAGGGGAACTGGTCAAAGTTTCTGACAGCCATGAACATGATAAGCCGAGTTTTATTATTAATAAAGGTATTTATTATAAAGTATAAGTGAAGTCCGATGGAATTATATAGGTACGTTAGTAGAAAGAAGAAGGCAGTGGTTGTTTACCAACTTAAAACATGAGAAATTATATGATTAAAGGAAACGATGTTTTTTTTTTACTTTGACACCCATAAGTTCAAAAGTACAAATTCAGGTAAGGTATTCTTATCACCTACTAGGGACCCGCCCCGGCTTTTCACGGGTTAACAAATTCCACAAAAATCACTCTTATCGATAGGCGAAAACTGCATTAAAATCCGTGCGGTAGTTTTTGAGTTTATCGCGAACAAAACAGACAGTTTGTGTAAAACAGACAGACGCGGCGGGGGACTTTGTTTTATAATGTGTAGTGATTGTTAATGAACTAAGCGTACGATTGTACAACTGCACATCTGTAGTCGGCTTCAGGGAAAACGTTCGCCCCTTCATAGAAGTTTGAATGCAAAGGTATAGGTAAGCAAATAGTCTTATTGACTGTACATAATTGCTACTTGGAAATATAAACTGGTTTCCTAGTTGGTACCTTCTTTTATAACCTGAACATCCTGATAAAACTAGAGCTTCTCACTTTATGGGAAATGATGATAGGAATATGTTTTGGGCAACTGAAGAAGTTATACTATAAGAAGTTATATAGCGCGATGATTCCTTAGTAGATACTCGTATAGTTCTCACTCTTGTCATAAAGAAAGCTCTTCAGAAACAGACGTCTGTTAATCCCTCTCTAAGCAGAGTTCGACGTTAAGCGTGACGAGCTAAAAGCCAGACCACCTGTGGCCATCATGTATAATTACGTCGGAGGGGTGCTGACCTGCAGCGAATGTGGCCGCACATTTGCTGCATAAATTGGTTACGTCAGTCACCTGAGAGCTCTCAGCTGTAGCATAGCAGTCGCTGTAGGCGAAAACGGCTAGGAGATGATAATATTGACCTTTTTTCAGTTATCTTCGCCGTCAACAGTCGCGGTTTCGAGGTGCTGATATACAATGGATACGCCTTCTATCTCCACAAGCCTAGCAGCAGGGGTGAACGTACACACTGGTGTTGCACTAAAAGGGGATGCCCCGCCAGAATAACCACCGCAGATAAGCAGATTATAAAAATTAACAAGGACCATGAACATTTACCGCATCCGTTTGTAATACGTAAAGGGCTTTATTTAAGACTATAAACTTGTAGATATATAATATATTATGTTTTATTTATACTTCCTGGTCACAAACAAATTAATTCCTGGAATATTGTTGTCGGGAAACTATAACTATTTTTAAATGCCTTGGTTAATGTATTTTGAAACAAGAAATCAATAAATCAATTTTAAAATCAGAATACGACTGACGCTGAAGCAGTAATTGAAATACTTAACTTAAATAAAAAATAAAAATAGGTTTGTTAATGTAAATTTAAGAGATAAAACCGACCGCTCATTGATATGACTGCTAAGATTCGTAATTGTACCTACAGTTTCTTTAATTTTTGATTGTATCGAGTATTTAATGTAATAATTTTATCGTTTTAATTTTGAGGTGGGCAATAATTAGATATATTATGTTTTTTTTTAGTTTTCTGGGTGTGCAACAACCGCGGCAATGAGATACTTATCTGCGATGACTACGCGTTTTATGTCAATAAGACCTACAAAACGACGATTTCGTGGTGCTGTACCAACCGCTCGTGTAAAGCGAAAATTGGCTCAACCAAGGACAAGAAGATATACAGGGTGTCGGTGGATCATAACCATCCACCGCCAAAGTTTCTTATAAAAGATGGAAAGTATATAAAAATTTAGCCTCGGTTTATTAACACATTCATTGCCAATAAGTGCTACGGATTACGCTTGTAGCGCGTAGTCACGTTTGCGCCGTATGTAGCGCGTAGTTGCTACGAACAGTGTACCCGACTGTCGGGTTCTTGGCCCTGAGTGTGTTACTAATATGAAAGCGTTTATGCGTCAGTCATGGGTCTACAGTTTTTTTTTGCTACGGGTTCGTAGCGAAAAAGTGGTGCTACGGACTTTAGTAGGCCAATTCGAACGTACACCTGACATGAAACGATATTAGAATTATTTTGAAATCATATAATATAGCCATCATACGCGCGGACGTCTCGCTCGCACTAATATTTGTTTTGTACAACAAGTAATATTTGTGCCCGAGCGAAATTAACGCGCGAATTGCAGCAAACTAATGTTGGTTTGATCTCAGGTGCTCGTCCGAATCGGCCTGTAAGAATTGGCTGATACGAGTATGTAAGTAGATACGATTATGACGCACAAGAGGTCAGTTCAAAGAACGTTCCGACGAGTACGACGAAATGCACACACGAATGATAACAAAATATCATGTCAAAACGTACGTTTGAATTGACCCTCTGCGGCGTTTAAATTATATCAAATTTAGATCATTTGTAGAGGTGTAAGGGCTTAATTATATTATTATAAATATTCGAATGACCATGGTGTACTTAATGAATTATGAATGAAACTGGTGTCAATAATTTTATTTATTCATTCGTGAACTGCAGAAATGTTGACTATCATTTTATTATTCTCTCATTATATTAAATAATTTATTTTAATTATAATTAAAACATGTAGGTACATAAAAGACAACAAAGGTGCTTAAGATTGTAAAACAATCGACATAAACCACTTATTTGTAAATAATTACGTAGGTAAAAATACCTATATAAAATATATTTTTACATATCAATCGCGATTGATTTATGGCACAATAAACTATTTTAAAACACATTTCAGTGTATTATTAAGTTAATATGGGGGCCTAGCCAAGATGTCAGTCGTAGGTTGACTAACGCCAAATGAAAATTAATAATGCATCGGGATGATACGATGATTACGAAAAGTTACTTACGTGACTATTTCCATATATTATTAAAGTTTCAATTGGCCTTCTCAACGATTCTAATCTTGGCTGCATGGACCATTTTCATAATTCATTTCCACAGCCACACGTAGTAAGGAACCGATATCTGCTTCCCAATTTTTCGTATTCCATCTCGATGGGAAGTGGGTACTGCGGCCTATGGACGCTTGCAACTCTGCTACACAAGCGCGTTGGTGACCCTTTTCACTTGATATATGATTTACAGTGGTATTGACACGCGACGAATTCAGGTCAATCTTAAATAATTTAATTTACCAACTTCCTAATTTACTTCCAGTATCTTGGGTCCTTAATGAACGTGGCAACGAAATATTATTCGTGAACGGCTGCAAATTCTACATCCACAAGGCGAACAGTAAAGGTGCGTCTAACTGCTGGGTCTGCACGGTCCGGAACTGCAAGGCGAGAATCTGGGCCACCACGGACAAGGAGATATACCGCGTTCTCGGCCACCATACCCATCCGCCGAAGTTCATTTTACGTAACGGGGAATTTATTAAAATATAATATTACAGTACATAAACATAGTATTGGATTTATAATTATAACAGTTACTGCAAAGTGGCGTAGTCCTTAACTGCAAAGGGCCCTTAGAGAGGTGTATACTTAGGGCCAGTTGCACCAACCACATTTGACAGACTGATCAACGTCAGCCGGCTCGCCCCGTTGCTTTACTATGCTGCCCTCCTAAGCCGAATAGCGGCATCTCAAAAACAAATGACGTTGAAAATTGAATTTTTAGATAAAGAATGTAAGGTATGTGTTTGCATTACATTTTTATTTGAGATACCGCAAATTGGCTTAGCAGGGGCAGTATGAAACTTTCCATACATAAAAATTTAGCGAACTCTTTAACGATACGAACAGTTTCGTGCAACCGACCATTAGAGAGATATACAGACATAATTTGGACTACCAAAGATAGAGAAATAGTCCGCGTGGTTAGAACTCATCCTCGTCTACCGACAAAATTCGCTATACGTAACGGAGTGTATTATAAACTATAATATTTTTACTTGTTGTTTTTTTTCTCAATCATAACGAAATTGTTTTTTATATAATTATGTAAATCGATTTGTGAATACATAATAAAACAAGCCATAGCTATTCCTCTCTTAGACAATCAATATTTTTGTATAATCATTAAAGTTGTTAACTCTGTACACAATTTACAGATATTCTGTTTTGCTGACTGTGCGAAAGAAATAATAAAATATATTTATTCAAGCCAGTTACTGTTGTTATGGGGGGCGAGAAAGTACTTTCGTATATGGCATTATTGACAAATGATGGGTTGCACTGCACACAACACTCACTACGTCATTGGCTAATGGTTTATATGAAACATGTCGAGCGTTTTTCGACTTAAAATACGTGAGTGACCCCGCTCTTAATACATTTAATATTATATCTACTTATTAAATATTATGTAATTGATTATTAAGTAGCGCGGTAATCTATCTTTTGCAGGTTCTTATATTGTGTGAGCAAATACATTGGCCAGTATGAAGAATCCGTAAATAACAAACATATACAATGTAAGCATTTGTACTAAGCAATAATTTTGTTCTTACAGTATGTATACGAGTATAAGTAGTTGTCCTTGTATTTAGTTAGCCAAATTCCTTGCTTCTCTATTTTATTGTAGCATGTAAAATATTTAAACATTTTGATTAGGTACCGTAAATTAGGGTTTACTTTGATTCGTGGAATAACTTTGGTCACCGATTTTTAAACTATACGGAATTAGTAACTGAACCCTTTATCACGTATTTATGTAATTTTATATATTGTAAGCCATGTCTATAATTTTCGGTACAAAACAGTCTGCCGTTTTTTGCGGGGGAGGGGTACATCAAATGTAGAGGTACGTCATGTCAGATAAACGTCAGTCCATACATGTGGTTGACATGTAGTTGACCATTGGCCGCCTATTTTCGATATGCCTGTTAATTACCACTCCGTTTGGTTATTCTCTAAGTTGCCCACAGTGCCCACACACATAATTAAATTCTTAAGCGAGCGTACAAAAGTGAACTTCAGAAGTCGATAATGACGATGATAAATGTTACCCCGCGAATCAAAGTAACCCTAGTTTATGGGTTATTCAAACAAATTATTTCAGTTTCCTGGGTTGTCAATCCACGTGGCAACAAAATGTTAGTCTACAACGGTTTCACGTTTTATACGCGTAAGATTAATAGGAGATGTAGTAACTTTTGGTACTGCACCGGCAGTAACTGCAAAGCGAGAATTTGGGTGACTAAAGATGGAGAGGTAAAGTTCGCGGTGGAGACCCATGGTCACCCACCTACAAAATTTGTCATACGTCCTTGAGTATACTATATAATATAGTATTTGAAATAAAGTTTCCTTGTAATAAACTATGTGATTAACTGATAAGTTGGTTTTTCTTTATAGAAAAATGTGTGAAAAATTTATGATTTATACGTTTTACTTTCTAATCTACTACTTAAATCTACCTCCTCCGTTTCTCGAGTTTCATCACTGACATCACTGTACAGTCAGGGATAGGAAAATATAATTTGTATAAAACAATTATCTGCCACTTCAGTAATATAAAAATATATAGTAGTAGTATCGTAAAAATATATGAGAATTAAAGTATGGAATTTATTGAAGAGCCGTAGGTGCTGGACTGACCCTAAATGCGAAGCGAGAATTATGGCGTCCAAGGTGAGAGAGACTTATCACCTCGTGGAAACCCATTCTCGCCAACCGTCAAAATTTGTCATACGTAACGGAGTATTGATTAAGTTGTAATAATATGTTATATATATGGAAATAAACAGACTAACAATGTTTATTTAATCTGTAGGGACCTTATGATGTATATACCTACAAACATCTATGGTAACAATTTTTTTTTTCAGTTGACTGGGTTGTCAATTCACGTGGTAACGAATTGTTAGTGTACAACGGCTACCCATTTTTTAAGCACAAGGGTAACAGTAGAGGTAACAGTAGTAACTTTTGGTACTGCACTGGCGCTAAATGCAAATCGAGAATTATGACGTCCAAGGAGAGAGAGATTTATCTCGCCGTGGAAACCCATTCTCACCCACCGGCAAAATTTGTCATACGTAACGGAGTATTGATTAAGTTGTAATGTAATTAATGTTAATGTATGTTTTATGGAAATAAACTGACTAACAATAAGTATTTATTTAATCTGTACTAACTTTATGATGTACACCTACAAACTTAACTCCTTTGGTAACTAAATATTTTTTTTCAGTTGCCTGGGTTGTTAATCCACGTGGTAATGAATTGTTAGTGTACAACGGCTATACATTTTACATGCACAAAGGGAACAGTAAGCGTAACACTAACTTTTGGTATTGCACTGGCTCTAAATGCAAAGCGAGAATTATGGCGTCCAAGGAGAGAGAGATCTATCACGTCGTGGAAACCCATTCTCACCAACCGGCAAAATTCGTCATACGTAACGGAGTATTAGTTAAGTTGTAAAATGTAGGTAATGTATGTTTTATGAAAATAAAAGGTATATACTGTGTATTAACTATGTAAACTGTTTTTTTGTCAATAGTGGGTTTACTATATAGTCTTAAACTATATTTACACCATGTACATAATTAGTTACTTTAGTTCTCCAACTATGTCTTTTTTTTCCCAGTAATTTGGGGACGAAACTCTCGGGGCAGTGACATGTTGATATATAATGGCTACACCTTTTTTGTGCAAAAAATTAGAGAAGCTAACATTTTTTGGCGCTGCACTACTCGGCACTGCAAGGCGAAAATCTACGCAACCAAGGAAAGGGTGATATATCGAGTTTTGGAAGACCACTTCCATCCACCTGCCAAGTTTGTTATTCGTAACGGCATATACATAAGACTTTGATGAATTTGAAATGTGTGAAAAGAAAATGTATGTTTTGTTTCCAAGGACTCTTCAATACGAAACTCTTTGACACTAAGGGGAAGCACAAATCACGCGAGGTGTTTTCGGCTACTTTTTGACCCTCCTCCCCCTTGGTGATATTTGGTGAGGTTTTTGGCTACCCCCCCTCCCTCCACACAACCTCACGTGTATTTTTTTGTTTTTTTTTAGTTCGACCTATTTGTAAGATAAATGTATGGTAAGTATATAGAGAATCTTGTTTATTTTTCAATTTTCGTTAAATATACTCGCTATTTTGAATTGCAGAGTGAAGATTTATGTTTAAAGAAACCGAGAAAAAGTATCTACTCATGTGGTAGGTTGTTTTTTCTTAGTTTCGTTCACTGTAGAAAAATACACGTGAGGTTTCCTTATACACCTCCACCCCCAACGTGATGTATCGTGATTTTTTCGTGAATACCTCTCCCCCTATCGAACTTCGCGTGATTTGTGCACAAGCCCTAATGGTAGTTAACAGAGCCGAGCTGTACAATTTTCTATTCTTTCTTTATTTCAAAATGTATCTATAGAATTTAGATACAAATGAGACATAAAATAAAATGAATAATTAACAAATAAAAATAACTGCATTTTCAATACGTCAACATTTACCACTAGTTTATTATTAACAAAGTGTAAAGTTGACGAAATATAAAGTGAGCCGATCTTGTTCAAACTTGTTTGAGAGATCGGTTCACTTTATATTTCGTCAACCTTACTAGTTATTGGTAGGTGTATCAATATGTTTAATTCATTAGATTTACATAAACATGGCTATCCATCTTTTCTGATGTTTGATATTAATAAAAAGAGATGCGACCCGAATATTTCCGAAATTTGGATTAAGGAGATGCCATTATACAGTGCTCTACTACGTCTATATACTAAAAAGTTTAATCCATCTTTACTTAAATTTCAGCTTCCGTTCAATGGGTGCGTGATATCTGCGGAGGTTCTGTAGTGGTTTATGACCATTACTGCTTTATTCGGCATAAAACAAACAAAAAGCTCAAGAATGTCTGCGTTTACCTCTGCAGTTACGGGTCATACTGCAAAGCGAGAATCGTGGCCACGAAAGAAAATAATATTATCCATATGAATGCGGCACATAATCATAATCCGAAGGGTTATGTTATAAAAAATGGAGTTTATATTCAGCTGTAGCCAATTCAAATAGTTTTAACTGATGAATATGAAATAGAGTTGTTTTTTTTATTATTGAAATATAAGCATAGGAAACTACATTGGTTTTTACCTAGTAGGTAACTCAATAATTATTTAAATTAGGTAAATGATTTATACATAATAAAAAAAAATTCAACCCATACAACTCGGTTTCGGAAGCAAAGGTGGTTGCGAAGCAGCCGTTCACGCCTGTCGAACTTTTCTGCATAGCCCCGAATGCCAGGTACTGCTCAAAGTCGACGTCAAAAATGCTTTCAATTCAGTAGACAGAGGCGCCCTGTTGACAGAAATCCAAAAACATAGTCCTAGTATCTATCCATACATGTGGCAATGCTATAGCTCCCCCACAAAACTGTCCTACAAAAAAAACAATATCCTGTCATGCGTTGGCTGTCAACAGGGTGACCCTCTAGGGCCGGCCATCTTCAGTCTTGCTATTCATCCCATTATTTCGGCACTAAATTCCAAATTCAACGTACCACGTAGGTACCACCTCGACGATGGTAGCGTAGGAGGCGAAGCGAATCTCGTTCTTAATGATCTTTTGTCCATCATCAACAAATTCAAATCAATAGGACTAGAACTAAACACAAACAAGTGTGAACTCTATATCAACCCAGACATTTCAGACAAGCTACAAATCAAACAAAATTTTGATAACATCTGCCCAGGTATTAAAATCCTGCAAAAAGACTCGCTCTGCCTGCTGGGTGCACCTGTTTTCGAGGAATCATTTCCTGATTTCATAAAGTCAAAAGTTGAAATTTTTTCAGAATTCTCAGGTCGACTCCTCGAAATTAATTCCCACATGGCACTCTGTATTCTTCGTTCCTGCCTTTTTGTTCCCAAATTGACATATTCCCTACGCTGCAGTCCCTTATGGAAGTTTCCAGACATAACCGCATCCATAGACTCAATACTGCACACTCAGCTGGAAAAAAATTTAAATGTCAAAATTAACGATCGCCAATTCCTCCATGCCACCCTACCAATTAGATTCGGAGGACTCGGTATCCGTCAAATTTCAGGTGTCGGCTTACCAGCATTTCTGTCCTCAGTACATAGTACGCTCACCCTCGTAGGCAAAATCCTTACGCCATCACTCCGTGGTTTCGAGGTAGCGTACTTGTCTGAGGCAGAAGACGCCTGGAAAATAGCCTGCCCTGGAAGAGACCTACCCATAGATAAATCAGTTCAGAGAATCTGGGATCAACCTATCTGCACACAAGTACATTCCCACATCCTAAACTCTTGCTCCACCAGCCAGGAAAAAGCACTCATCCTGGCTGTTTCGGAAAGAGAATCCGGCTCCTGGTTACATGCTCTCCCCTCCTCCAACTTTGGAACATTACTCGACAATAATACCCTCAGGCTGGCTGTCGGTCTTCGCCTAGGATCCAACATTGTCTCACCCCATCGCTGCCCCTGCGGAACTTTTGTGGACAGCCTTGGACACCACGGTTTATCGTGTTCTAAAAGTGCCGGCCGCCTATCACGCCATGCCTGCCTTAACGACATCCTCCGTCGGGCCTTCGTCAGCGCCAACGTCCCAGCCATTCTCGAACCACCTGGCCTCGCGCGCGACGATGGCAAGAGGCCCGACGGAATGACCCTTGTGCCCTGGAGTGTGGGACGGGCCCTTATTTGGGACGCAACGTGTGTGGACACCCTGGCACCGTCTCACCTCGGTTGAACATCATTGAGAGCGGGCGCGGCGGCCGCAGCTGCTGAGGCAGCAAAATGCCGCAAATATATAGCTCTCACTGACCGGCATATATTTGCGGCATTTGCAGCCGAAACTCTGGGACCGTGGTGCCCAGGGGCCCATAAACTAGTTCGGCAACTTTCCAAAAAAATATTTGAGGTCACCGGGGACCGTAGGGCTGGCTCGTTCCTCGCCCAACGGATCGGCATAGCCATCCAAAGGGGGAACGCAGCCAGCCTTATGGGAACCCTTCCACAGGGTTCGGACCTGGGTAATATATACATATTCGGCTAGATCACCCACATTATGTTATATATATATATTTTTAGGTATTAGTTTTAGTTTTTTAGGTAGTTTTATAATTTTAGGTTAATTTTATTCTAAGTTTGTTTTTAATTATGTTTATGGTTTTATAAAATAAAAAATACATAATTAATTGATACTAAGGGCCAGTTGCACCAACCACATTTGACAGACTGATCAATGTCAGCCGGCGCGGCGCTTTACTATGAAGCTATCCATACATAAAAATTTAGCGAACTTTAACGATACGAACAGTTTGGTGCAACCGACCCTACGAAATGTGTCCGTTAATATGTTGTGTAGTGCATCATTCTGTCTACTTCGTTTTTCAGTTCCTCTGTTATAATATTAAGCTTAGTCAAAAAATAACAAAGAAAACAATTTCAGCCTCAGCCCAATGGATTCGAAACACTCGCGGCAATTCATTACTGGTCTACAACGATTACTGCTACTTTCTCCACAAAGCGAGTAGCAAGCTCAAGAATGTCTACCTTTGCAGCCAGGGCAACGCATGCAAAGCGAGAATCGTTGCTACCAAGGAGAATACGATTATGCTAGTGAATGAATCCCATAGTCATCCCAAGAAGAAGTATATCATAAGAAATGGAGTTTACTTTAGACTGTAGAGATTTTTGTGTAGTTTATGTATATGGGTTTGATTTAGGTATTTAATCTGATTTAACGCGAAAAGAGTCGGTTTAAGCTTACTCTGCAGATGGCAAAAGATTTGTAACATTTATGCTTCCATATTCTCATATCATATATGTATGGAAGTTGCACCATAAATGTAAAATTCCTATGAAAGTATGATTTTCATAGTGACACTTCATCATTGCAAAGCCGGTGCAGGGATAACTTAGACGGGCTCTAAATACAAATGCTTTTATATTGAAGCTGTGCGTAAGTTTTTTGTGTGTAATAAAAGTATGAACATCTTATTAAATTTCATATTTGCAAACTAATTAAATTATTTTATGAAATATTTTGATTGTGTTTTTATCTAAGCAATTAAAAACTTTATCTGTTATTTTCTTTGAGTCACTTCATAAAAAAATAAACAGTCTGGTTGAACTCCTATATTAATTACAGCTTCAGCCCAATGGGTGCGCAACATCCGCGGTGGACTATCCCTAGTGTATAACAACTACTGCTACTATCTCCACAAAGCGAGTAGTAGATGGACTGCAAACGTGTACCTCTGTACTCTTAACACCTGCAAAGCGAGAATAACTGCTACGAAGGAGAATAGGATTACCCATGTTAACGAATATCATAACCATCCGGCCAAGAAATATGTCATAAGAAATGGCATTTACATTAAATTGTAATGTCTGTATTTTATTTATAGGAGCATTTATATTTAAAAGTTTAAAATAATTCTAGCTAGTATTACATAAGTATATATCTTGTGAATTCTTTACCTTGGTGTAGAAGATTGCTTTTTAGTTAAAATAAAACATAGGTAACTACATTGTAATATAATTAGACTCTTAGATCTTCCATGCAATTTATAAACCATAGATATACATTTTCATCTCGGCTGTTTTTTTTTAATTCATTAAAGCTTAACTAAGAAGCTTGCAGTGCTTGCACTTATCTTTAAAATATTACGACTTAATAGTGAACGATTATTTTATTTCCCAGTGTTTATAGCGCGTAACGCCAAGGGTTTGGACGTGCTGATCTACAACGGTTTCTGTTTCTACTTACACAAGCACGCCAGCAAGGGCAAGAATAATGTGTGGGTCTGCACCATTGGGCCCTGCAGAGCAAGGGTCATAGCCTCGAAGGACGGAATGATCATAAGGACTAAGCTTGACCATATGCATAAAGCGCCGGCGTTTATTATCAAAAATGGCATTTACCATAGAGTTTAGAAGCTATACGCAATGCAGCAAATAGTCAGGTCAGGCAGCAAGGAAATGGTCAGGATGAGCACCAATCATCATCATCATCTCAGCCATAAGACGTCCACTGCTGAACATAGGCCTCCCCCTTTTTTGGGGGGTGAATGCCATAATCGCCACGCTTGGCAGGCGGGTTGGCGATCGCAGTTGAGTACACCGAATTTGAGGGACGCTGCTAGCACCAATGTCTTTACGGAATTAGGACGAAATGATAAGAAGTTTACCTAACTGACAGTTTAGGGAAAATATTTTTTATTAAAATACCAACTCGTTTTAAGAACAAAATAGGTAGGTAAGTAGGTAGCCTAAATAATATGAAACAAGAACGAGAAAAATGTACCGACATTATTTTACAGTAGGAGAATTTAGAACTTATATTTTATGTTACTATGTAACTAGGTATATTAAAGTGTGATTAAGTTTAGCTTTCTATTTTTTTTATTTATAAATTATGTGTTAATTATAAATTTTCAATTAATTTCTAACCGTCTGTTTAATTTAATTTCTATATTGTGTTACTTTTGTCTAGGTACGTGTAGCGAGCTGCAAAATTGCATGAATACATTATTATTCAAATTTATCTATAAATTGGCCATACATTTTTGCACCTGGTACCTGCTGGCTTAATCTGGGCAATCGATTATCGTCATCCTTATTATTTGTCTACCGAAAATGTTTTATCATATAAATCGACTTAAAAAAAATAATTTAACGTATCACGTGCACTTACTAGTCCTCTCTTACTAGTGTTATTTTATTTCAGTACGATATGTCCAGAACCCCGCGGGTCGCTTCATTGCCCTCATCAACGGCTACACATTCTACAGAGCAAAAGTGAGGTCCCATTCGATTAGTTGGCAGTGCACCAAAGGGTCGCCATGTAAGGCTCGGTTCAGCATATCGGAAAGGGGTGAAATGTATAATGCGAATCTTCAGCACTGTCATAATCGGTTCAAGTATGTCATAAAGGATGGCCGTTATATTAAGATAAAATAGCCTCAATATTATGATTAACTCTTATTTTGAGAAAAGAAAACCTTATGTTTATAAGTTTTTTGATACCCATTTTAAGATGACGTTATTATCTAACGAACGAACGAACGAACGAACAAAAAGGAACGAACGAATCTGCTTGATAAAACCTTTTAAAAGATATAAATTAGCAGCACTATACACAGATAATAATTACTTTACTGTATTACGGTACCAAAGACAAATGAAATAAGAAGAGAAATAGGTTATTATAATTTTACTTGAGGTAAAAGTGAAATAAACGTACCTACATATTTATGTGCGTAAATAAATACAATTTAACTAGATATAGCAGTATACTAATTATAATAACTTATCTTGTTATGAAACAACAAGACAGATAAATATGTATGTACACTAGTCTTTAATTATCACCGAGTAATCGATAGATATATGTATGTGATATAAAAAATACGCGTATGTTTTTAGTCTTAATAATATATTTGTTTCTAGTCAATTAAATATTCAATCCCCTAATTCGAAGTTTATGAAAGTTCCATTGATGATCCCGATCCGTATTATGTTATACCCATGATCATCTGTAATATTAAAATGAATTATTCTACTCTGAGTTTATATTTAAAATCTGTGGCTTTTGTTTTTCAGTACAATTCGTGAAGAACCTCGCAGGGCGGTTGATAGCACTCGTCAACAGCTACTCTTTCTACTTGGCAACAAATGCGTCCCACTCACAGGTCTGGCGCTGCACTAGAGGGTCGCCATGCAAGGCCAGATTCACCGTGAAAAATGGGGAAATGTTCATGGGGAATTTACAACATTGTCATGCTGAGTTAAAGTATTTCATACGGGATGGTGTTTTAATTAAGATTTAATCTTGTTATGTCTCTGATATAGATTGTAATTAAAGTGTTGAATACAACAGTATCCCATAAACCATAATTTCTAGTCATAATTTATCGTACTGTAGTAAATTAAAACAAACTTACTTTACTGGCTTTGTTGGTTACCTATGCCCGTGTTGATTACCTTTTTGTGAATAAATGCACTTTTTGTTGGATGTCTAATTATTCAATATTTTCAGTCGAGTACGTTCGGAGCAGAACCAACAAATTAATGGCCGTGGTCAACGACTATACGTTCGCATGCTATTGGAATAATGAGAGCGCCGCAAAGAAGAGCTGGGTCTGTACTAGAGGAACAAAGTGCAAGGCAAAATTCACCACTCACAACGGGGAAATGATTCATGCTAACCTGGAGCATTCTCATGGGAAATCCTCGTATATTATTAGGGATGGTATTTATAATAAACTGTAAAAAAATTAGATTAAAAAAATTAAAATCGGTTAATCTAAGCAACATTTAGATTATAGGCATTATCAGATTATGTATAAAATAAGCTTGTATTTGATAGAATATACGAATAAATAACAAAAAAACTTAACAAAAAATATGGTTGTCTGTAAAGTCGTTTTACGGACGATAATTTTGCGTGATAACGTCATAAGAAAACATTACTATTACATTAAGTAACGTTACCATGGAGATCTGTGCACAACGTTACCATGAAGATCTGTCCACAATGTGACACTTGTTCGTGCATGCTACCGGTGTTCATCGATTTATAAGACGTTATCACGTCAAAAATTTACTGTCCGTACGCTTTTAACTGCGCAAACTATTTGCAATGTGTCAACGTGAATATTCTCTATCATTTATTTCTTATCGCAAATAACAAATGACGGTATGTATTTTTTATAACGTATTTTAGACCAAATGTTAGTAACTTTGGATTGTATCTTTGTGCTGCTGAAATTTTATTTTATTATATTACTTATATTAGTTTTACTGGGTTTGATGAACTGGTCTAGTTTCAATTCAGACTGAACAAGATCTAGAGACACCTAGGAAGAGTCCTGGAAAAAAATACATAATAATATGTAGTTAGAGATCCAGCATAATGTGTGTGTTCTAGTTTTAAGTTTAATTTTACACTTCGTATGTTAGTTTTTAAGATATTTATCTATGTATTTTAGTTATTCATTTCTGTCTCAGTAATTTCCTGTATTAGATTTCGTAAATCAAACAAACACAGCTTTTGATTAATTACGTAAATATTTCTAACCGTTTTTGACGTTTGTTTAACATTAGTGCAAAAATCTATTTGTTTCAACCGTAGCCAGTAGATCCGATGAATGATATAAATAAATAAATAAATAAATAAATAATAAAAATATGACATTATGTATCAATTAAAAACGTAAATAGCTTTGTACGGTTGTGGCTGATATAAAAAATACTTCAATTTAATGATTTTGTTTTACTTTTTAATCCCGCTTAACGATTATAAAAACTCGATTGTATATCACTTACATAGATAACACTATCCTTTCAGCTCAGTCTCTACAAATGTGCCATCCTGTATAACTTTATAGGTGGTAAAATTCAAATATGATTATTGTGGCAACCTGCCTCGGTGCGCCAACGTGGGCACTCGTTGAAGCCACTCGAGCGAAACGTTTCGAGCAATATTCGATTCGAAATATGTGACTGATGACTGACCCGTTTAAATATATTTAATATTCTTTTATTACCCGATCACGGGAACGCAAAAGTGGGGTTATGATTTTGATCGGTATTTTGACTAAAATAATCAAACATTTCAGTGCAATACCTCCGCAACGGCTCCGGTAGACAGCTGGCTCTCGTCAACGGCTACACCTTCTATCCAGTGAAGACCCCGTACTCGACCAACTGGCGGTGCACCCGGCACAACGTCTGCAAGTCCAGGTTCACTGTGGCGTCGTGCGGCACGGTAGTGTGCGCCAACCTTAACCATAGCCATAAGGCGTTTCAGTATATCGTTCGTAACGGCGTTTACGTTAAGCTGTGAGGATTAACATTACGACATAACAATGTATTTTTTTCTAGTCTATTTGATTGTCTCACTGCTGGGCCCCTCTCCCCTTAATTTCCACGACTCCCGATTTGGTGCTTCATATCAATGTAATACTAATTAATAAAAAAAGGCGAAACGCGGTAATCAATTGAAGTATTTAGAGATATTATATGATGAGAGTTTAGTTTTACTTTGAGTTGATTTAATAATTTTGTACTATTATATTCTAATATAAAGTCAATTTTGTTTGCCATGATGTAAGTAGGTAGGTATGTGCTCAGTTTCCGTAGGCCCACCACTACTTGGTTAAATTCTATATGATAATATTATATAACAATATATTAACTAATCCTAACCCGCGTGCTTTTTTCATTTTATAAATAATTATCCAACTAGTGCCGTTATGTATGATGACAAGCTTGATTAATATTATATACCAAAGTTTTGTTTTTTTCGTCTTAAACCATTGTATGTAAAATGTGTGTGTTTGGTCATTATCGGCGAGCACTATGACCAATAGAGCACTGCACGTGCACACTTTTATCATAAATCTATACTATTCGAAGATGAATTCTATTTCTCAGTTGAAATTCAATACGTCCGTAACACATCCAACAAGATTCTGCATATTAATCCGAGCAAGAAAATCTGCCAAAAAAAAAGCATTAATAGCTTAAACACAATACGAGCCCCGATGCAAATTATTTCGTCTAGTTCCACGCAACAATTTTGTTTATTTTAATAAATTTTACACATGAACATAAAATGACCCAGTTATGGGAACCTTAATAGTAATGTTTAATGTAGTTTATTTTGATCGTATAATAAAATTGCATGAAACTTTTATTGCTGAAAAAACGTACTTTACAAAAACGTCGTCCAAATCATATTGTCCTCTGCTACAGCACTGCTGCATGCATGGGCTCGAAACAAAATTGTCAGTACATTGGCAGAGCCCGGTTGCTTTCCCTAGTAATAGCCCTTTTCACATATGTTGTAGTTCTACCCGTCAATAAAAAACTAAAAAAATCGTTATTTTTTTCTTTCAGTACAAACGGTATTTCTTGTATTTGGATTTAGTTATTGCAGAGTATTTCCATATAAAATTAAATTACATTAGTATAAGCATTAAATATTAGTAATTTTTAAACTAAAACATTATTTTTAAACAAACGTGAGAACCTCAAAAAATGGTCTCACTAGACGAAAACATGTGCATCGGGGCTCGTATTTACAATTAATTTACAATACACAATGACATAACTTTTGCATGTTTTAATTTTAGTTTAGTATTAAGTAGGTAACTTTCCTTTCATCATTTCCAAATTGTAATGTATTTATTCTTATTTGTGATTTTCTTGACATTTCCTTTTATTTTATTGACTCCTTTTAATTAATTTTATTGTAACTGTGCATGTTTAACATAAAATGAAGACATTGACGATGCAAAAGCGATCCAACAGATCCTACTTGAATAAATTGATTTTTATATTTTTATCTTTTACATTTTCCAGTTCAATACGTCCGAACTTCATCAAACAAGAACCTAGCGATCATTAACGGTTATACGTTCTGCGTGAACAGCGTAGGCTCCTCCAAGACCAACTGGCGCTGTACAAGACACAACATCTGTAGAGCCAAGTTCAGTGTGTCCAACATAATGCCTAGGGTGGTGCTCAGTCACGACTTGACACATACTCATGAACCGTTTACTTATATCATACGAGATGGGGTTTATATCAGGCTTTGACTTGTAACTTTTATAAAAATATATTATCTATTTTCTTTAAAAATATGTTCCTAAATCAAAAATAAATTAGAGTCGTTACTTCTGTTTACGAGATCTTATTTGAAAATAAGTGATTTTTCTTAAAAAAGAAAAAAAAAATACGCGATATAAATTTTACATTCAAAATCCAATTTATGTTTATATTTTCTGATAAACATAACTGCATGTTCATCTGCTCCTTTCATGATTCCTTGATGTTTTTAATTATTATCGTTCGTCTGATAGCTGAGCAGCCTGAAAGAATATCTGAACAAAGGTATTTGTTCCATTTCATTGTGGTCGTAGTTTAAAAGAGGTTACACTATTTCAAGCGTATTATTTCTTTCAGTCCGTTTTGTCCGTACTTCATCAAACAAACGACTTGCTATCGTGAATGGCTACACATTCTGCGTGCATACAACGACGGCTTATAAAACCAACTGGCGCTGCACCCGGCACAACACTTGTAGAGCAAAGTTCCTCATGATGAATACGGGCAAAGTAGCCAGGTTCAACTTGGAGCATACTCATGAAGCATTCCGTTATGTCATACGGGATGGTATTTATTTTAAGCTGTAGTGTGTTATATCAAAATAAATTACTAGTATGTGTACAGAACTTCGAAAACGAAATTCTGCGTATTCCACTCTTTTCTTAACTTTAGTAAAGTAACTTATCTTGTATGGCGGTGTCTGACTTGTTGTGAATCTTAAAGCCATCAGAAATTGATATATTTAACCTTTTTCTTCCTTCTATTCGTCTTTTCGTTCTTTAGAATATGCGAAATGTTTAATTTGCTGATTTTCTTATATGTATTTCGTTTCTATGGATCTACACAATTTTTTATATTAAATAAAAAAATGTAGGGTAAGACCACCAGTGAATGAACACTTAAGCAATTATCCAAGTTTGAAAAATCATTGCTCAGCATATATTAATAATTGGTATAATTAACTGCAATTTAATCAATCCTCATTTAATAAATAAGAAAGTAATTTCTGCGATTTTTAATTACTTTCATAGTTTTTGAGTTATACCAGAATTTACCAAAAACTACCCAAAAACCTAATGAATGAACATAAAAACTAGTGAATGAACACCGATAAACTCAGTGAATGAACATTATTTAACTCTTTTAATTAGCACAATAAAATCATTTTTATCACAAACACCGTTTCCGGCTCTATTTTAATAGGTATAGCGATAGCGTTTATATCTTTTTATCCCTCCATATTGACTTCAAATCGATTAGAATGTAATAAAATGATGGTTATTCACCAATAACATAGAAACCCGTTACATATTAAAAGGAAAAAATAAAATCAACCATTAAAACAAGAACCAACGTGCATATTTTGATTAAAAGGGGTCATGCTCACCAAATAATGCTTAAAATAATAAACTTGTCACTGCATTGTTCGTGGTACACTGTTCATACATAGAATTAGTAGAAATCCAATAAATGAACAAGCCAAATTTTGTATTGTTCATACATAGGCATGACAAATCTAGTAAATGGACTATAGAAATTTGGTTTGTTGCAATACTGGCTAAATGAATCAGAATCGTTTTCTATGCAGAATCACAAAAAACAAGCTCAATACGATTGCGTTTACATATACATTTGGGAAAAAAATTAAATCTACGCGACATCAGTAAATGAACACACTGTTCATTTACTGGTTTCAGAACATTTGATGAGCCAGTAATGGAACTATAAAAAATAAAGACTTAATCGCATAATATGCCGACAAAGTGTACATAAATAGAAGGTTCAACTCTTAATCTAATCAAATAACTAAACTTTGTACTGGTAAAGATTAAATAAGCACTTCATATGTTGCTCCAAACGTACACTGTTCTTATCTGGGATCTAATATTTCCATACAAAACTTCAAATCCAGAAACACGTTAACTTCAAACGCCAGTCACATCCTAACTGGTTGAAAAAAAATTTATTACGGGTTGTCATTGCATAGGAAATAGAATTGTTAATAAGAAAAAAATAAGACAAGTGGAAGAAATTGCTACATTTCTTATTTTAGACAAAAAACGTGATTTTGTTCATTCACTGGTGGGTGTTCATTCACTGGAGGGTTTACCCTAGGTTGCTTGCAGACGTATCTTCTGTTTATTTTTTATGCATGGAATTGTATCTAACTTTGAATAAACTTACCTATAAATTTCATTTCGTTTTACTTCTATAAAGCCTGTGCGGAAAGAGAAGAGTCGTGAAATATAGGGAAACAATACCTTCTGTGACTAATTCTCTTTCCGCACACGCACAGACTCAAACTATTAATTACGCATTTGTAGTAACTAAATATTTTGATGATAATGGAATTAACCAAATTGTTCACTTACATGTAAAATTCCTGTTTTAGTGGAGTACGTCGTGAACACAGCCAACAAGCCCCTGGCGCTCATCGCCGGGCATACCTTCTACATTGACAGCGTCAGCGCCACCAAGAAGGTCTGGTACTGCCGCTGCAGCCGGAGCCACGCCTGCAAGTCCCGCTTTACCCAGTCGCTCTGCGGGGTCATGATCAAGGCGGACTTCCACCACAATCATGAGGCGCCCGCGTTCACTGTCTCTGATGGTATATATTATAAGGAAAATAAAAAGAAAGTTACGAAGAAAGAGAAAGGCAAAGGAAAATAAAGAATTTCAGATTAAAACACAAATAATGTGGTAATATAAATTTATTTCGATCGGCGCGGTACGATTGTACATATTTAAATAGTACATAGGTATGCTCAGAGATGCGAAAAATACTTTATAAAAAGTATTTAAATACAAAATACAAATACTTCCTTGATATTACTATTTCAAATGCAAAATACAAAATAGTTTTTGAATTTGTATTTAAATACAAAATACCAAATAGGTATTTTCAAAATGCTTTTTAAAAATACAAATACTTTGCGATAAAAGATACTCTGAATAGTGAATACCTAGTCTGAATTAAAAAGTATTACTCGGAATTTCTGAGTTGAAAAGACTCGTTATTGTTTGAAATCAATCCTCTTCTTCATCAATCAAATCTATAAAGTGCAAATTTCTAGTTGTTTTTAACCGGTAGGATGTATGGATGATGGTTTTTAACGGCCAACTTTTAAAGCATTAATTTGTAATGTTTTACAGCTTGTATAATGCCACTCGTTAGTGTGATGAAAACGTCTCGTTTGTGTTTCACCAGGGCAGAAAAATTTGTCCTCCTCTCGTGCCTTGAAACCCTCGCAACTCTCAAGATTCCACTTTTTTAACCACTCGCTACGCTTGTGGTCATGTGCGACGTTACTAACAGATTCAATAGTTCCATGTTAAAAGAATGAGAGAGTTGCCAGGATTGTAACATCAGAAGAGATTATAACTCCTACCTACCTACCTACCCACCTACCTACCTACTATAAAGTATTTTGTATTTTGAAAATAGAAAATAGGTCCCAAAAACTATTTCAAATAAAATACAAAATGGTTTTCTTCAAAAGGTATTTAAATACAAAATACTAAATAGGTATTTTGCATTTTGTATTTGCATTTTAACTACAAGTATTTCAAATAAGTCACATCTCTGGGTATGCTTTGTGTATGTGGATTTTTATTGCATCTTTAATTCATTATTTAAGTATTCACTATACATAGTTAACTTATCGGTGAGTGATATGAGATGTAATTTAAAGTATAATAATTGTACTCTTAAATAAGAGCCCGATGCTAATTTTACTTTTTTGTTCTGAATTTCTCATGGATTTGTCGGTCAGCTTTTGAAAGTGATTTTTCTAGACCTGAAATTAAAATCAGAATTGGCTCCCAGTTTTAATAGTAGGTAATACTAAGATTCCAATTGTAATTATAATTGTTTCAGATAGCCTTAGTATATAAATGGGGTATATTCTACTTATAATGTTTATGTAATTATTTCTTAATCAAATGATGCTTTTTAATAAATATTCTGCTATATTTCATACCTTGTCACTTATTTATTATTCACTCTTAAGCTACTGATTTCGAAACTAATAAACTTTATTAGAACGTTAAAATAAGTAGTTGATTTCAAAGGTTTTTGACTTCCATAGTTCCAAATAACATCAAAGCTCATGTTTTATTTGGAATAAATTCCTTTATACTGTTTCAGTTCAGTTCGTCAAAAACGCTTCTCAGAAGAACCTAGCTCTTATAAACGGGTACACATTCTTCTTGAAGGACGGCGAGAGAGTCGGCAACAAGCAAACCTGGCGCTGTACGAGACACAATAACTGTTATGCGAAGTTCACTATAAGAAATGGAGTGATTATCCATTATTATTTGGATCATTCGCATGAGGCCTCGCGGTATATTATTAGGGATGGTATTTATGTGAAAATTTAACGTTAACAATAATGGATATTCAAGATTATTAAAGCCGTATCATCAACATTAGTTATTTCACAATTTAAGTAAACACGAAATGTAAATATATGAATAAACTTCTTAATATGCACTGTATTCTTTACCTTTTAGACATAGAAGTTATTTTACAAGAGCGATTGTAATCCGAAGATTTTTTACAGTTCAATACGTCTTGAACAAACAATAGTTATTTGTTTTACAAGGGGGCAAAGTTGTTGTTTAACCGCTCGTGCTAATATTGATACCCGAGCAAGCGAAAGATTCCAAAATTGAACCACGAGCGTAGCGAGTGGTTCGTAAAATGGAATCTTGAGCGTTGCGAGGGTTTCAAAGCACGAGGGTTAAACAAAATTTGCCCCCGAGTGAACCACAAAATTTTTCACCACACCAACCCAAAGCAAATATTAAATGTGCAATATCAAACAAAATCAAACCAAATCAAATCCAAATGAATGTTATTAAATATTTGTCATCCAAAATCATCATTTAAAAGTTAATTCGACCAGCAAACATAAGAAAACAACTCAAAATTTGCGTTTGATTACTTTGCCTCACATGTGGATAAAATGCAACTTTGCTATTCGTTTTTGAAGTGCAAAGTAATTCTTTCCGAGCTGGTGTGGTGAAAACAAATAAGCCAATGGCACTCGTCAACGGCAACGTATGGCTTCTAGAGCAAAATATACTGCAAGTTGTCACGTGGCTACTGCCATATCGATGCATTTAAAAATCAAGTAAAGGCCTTCGATAAATGTGGTTGGTATTTTGATAAACCAATAGCATAGAAGAGTATAGATGGCCAGAACAGCACAACGGACTGATAGTGCATTCTTAGAATTCTTATGTCTAGAATTCCAAGAATGCACTTGAATACAGAATGGAGTTATTTTAAAAGGCTGATAATAATTCGTTATTTTTTCCAGTTCAATACGTCCGGAACCCATCAAACAAGCCCCTAGCGCTTGTCAACGGATACTCATTCTACTTGGATCTCCAGAAGGGCCCCAAGACCACCTGGAGGTGCACTAGGGGCAGCTGGTGTAGGGCCCGCTTCATCGTCACCCATGATATAGTTACTAGCAGTAACTTACAGCATAGTCATGAAGCCTCCAAATATGTAGTGCGTAATGGCGTTTACCATAAAATATAGTGGCGTTTTAATACAACTGGCCAACTACATGGAGCGTTGTCTATACATATCAGGCGTTATTGCCATCGTGGTACAATTAAACATCAAATGTGTATAAGGGATTACGAGAGCATGTTATTTTCTTTTTGTAAAATGTCACAAATGATAGATTTTATAACATAAAATCTGTATAAGATTAAGTTTCAATAAATATACCCTTACAATATATAAGTTATAGTTATTGTTAAGTTAAAATGTTATCTAACATTATGATAAATAAAGTTTCAGATAAATATTCATTGTCTTCCAGTTTTTCTATATGCATGTATTGGTACCTATATACAATTGTACATTGGTACATAGGATTTACTATTGGTATTGCCCAATAGCCAACATCCTTACGATGATTATTCGAATTTTTCATTAAGTGATCTTGTTCTTATACAGAAATATCAAAATAATATTTTTCAGACACAAAATGTTATGTACTTACTTATTTCAGTCCAATATGTCCAGAACAACAAAAACAAACCTCTAGCGATTGTCGACGGTTACTCCTTCCACCTTTTATGTCAGCGGCAGTCAACGAAAACCTGGCGATGTACTAGAGGCAGCACCTGCAAGGCACGGTTCCTGGTCACTCACGGAGGTGATGTTATCAATGCTAACCTTAACCATAACCACGAGGCCAATAGGTATATCATACGAAATGGCGTTTACATTAAACTTTGACTTGATAATAAATTTATATGTATCTTAAAATAGACTTCAGCAATTGATTACCTATCTTAGAAAACCGAAAAAAACGTTGCTGTGCGTTGGAAAGGGTCAACTTAGGTCAAGATAGTGATAATTCAGTACATATAATATGTACTTATGTAGGTATGAGTATTATACTTTAATAATGTGGTTATGTAGATATTTATAATGTATTGGTGCAAGGTTGTAACCTGCATCTACAGAATCCTTGAACTTTGGCTAAACGATTACTAATTTCAGTCAAGTTTGTCCGGAGTCCCGCAAACAAGCAACTAGCGCTAGTACACGGTTACACGTTCTACTGCGAGAAAACGTGTGCGCAGACGCAGTACTGGCGATGTACGAGGGGAAACATGTGCAAAGCGCGCTTCACTACTGTCGATAAAAAATTATACATTACCAACATAAAGCTACAGCATACTCACGAACCGTTCAAATATGTTATAAAAGATGGCGTTCACCGCAAAGTTAATACATAATATTAAAAAAATAAACAAGAAGGGTGTACGACTGTACGTGGATCATGTAAAGGCGAAAGTGGATGTCGTGTCGTATCAGGCTGTCAGGGAAGAAAGAAATACCTGGAGAATGGAGATGGCTTCACCGACAAGAGCGCAGCTCTTAAGTTTCTGATGATGATGATATTTATTTTCAGAGAATTTTAGTAAATATTAAGTTACATACAGTCGCTAACAGTTTTATGATTAATAAGTTTATTTATTTGCACACAATAAATATAAATAATAGATTTGTGATTTAGATTTTTGTCAGTGATCTAGTGAACTTCATGATTCTGAACTTGATATGTTATTGTAAGTTCCAAAACCTATAACGTTTACAATAACATCATATAGTGTCATTAAAAATATATAGCAACATTCAAACATGCAACAGACTATATCTGGGTAAACATTACATTATAATAATCTTATAAAAATTACTACAGTAATAATATAAATACTTAGAGATGAGTCCACAATCCAAATTCTCTTTTAAAATACATTAAATTTGGAGATGAAAAGGTTCTCCAAGGTTCTCAAAAAATTTAAATTATATGAAATGAAGTGTTTCGTGTGAACTAGGTACGTTTTCTATTTTCAGTTCAATTCGTCCGGAATTTCGCGAACAGACAGCTAGCGCTAGTAAATGGATACACGTTCTACTGCGAAAAAACGTACATGCGTACGCAGTACTGGCGATGTACCAGGAGAAACGTATGCAAATCGCGCTTCACTACGTTTGGGAAGCAATTCCTGACCAACATGAAACTTAACCATACCCACGAACCGTTCGATTATATTGTACAGGATGGTGTTTACGTCAAGTTGACTTAGCCCACCTACAACCTAATTCGTGCAATTATATATCGACTTTAGAAATTTACTCCGTTAGTTATATGACATTAATTAAGTGCAGCATATTTTTGTATTGTAAAAATATGGAAAGTAAATTCATAATTTTTCGTATTATGTTTATAATTTAAACGTGGAAAATATCTTAATTGTACTTACTTTCTAAGACGTAGTTCCTAGTCACTCGGCGCGTGAATGCGGGTGAGGGTGTTTTTATCTATCCAATATCGAAGGTGACAGCATTTCAACGTAAGTATTAATTCTGTCATGAATAGAAAACTCCATACGAATTGGCGGCTTTTGTGAATCCATAGGTATTGACATACATTGTATATTGTTCGGAATAGGGAGAGAAACCGGTCGCGCTCATACGGAAATAGGAAATTTCTTAGTCATGGTTGACTCTATTTTTTGACATTGGCATGTACATTTCCTAACTTGTTTATATTTTTCAGTTCAGTTCGTCCTGAACGACGCCAATAAACCACTAGCGCTTATCAACGGGTTCACGTTCTACCGCGAGAGGATACACGTGGAAACTCAGTACTGGCGTTGCACGAGACAAAGCAGCACGCAGTGTAAGGCGCGTTTCTCTATGGTCAAAAAAGAAATCTTCAACGCCAAACTGCAGCATACGCATGAGGCGTTTAAGTATATGATAAAGAAAGGAGTGTATATTAAACTATAAAGCTATGATGACGGAGTAACCGCGTATACCTATATTTAATTACACAAACGGTAGACCCGTTTGTAATAATTTCATTGTTTTTACCTTAAAACAATTAAATATGTTTGTGTAATTAAATATGTGTACTAAACGCGAGATGTTAATGTTTTATATAACGTATTATAACTACCTACTAAATATTTGCTGGGCTAGTTTCTTGTTCTATGTGCTTGATGTTGAATCTAGCTTGTAACAAAGACAAAGGAAAATACCAAAAAATATGATAATAATAATTTTAAGAGTAATTTTTGGATTGCAGCGTTTTGCTGTTGCATTTTCTAAACATTTAAAATATGTAAAGTAGGTATGTACACAAATATTCGAAATCATTATAACATAATGCATAATTTATTATACATGGGTGTCAGGTTTTGTTGTTGTATTCGCAATTATAAAATAAATGCAATCCAATTTTAAACCTTCTGTAGAACTTAACGTGTAGGATACGTCTCAATATCGTAGTGTTTAACGTTTCCTATTTCAAAATAAATGTAATCAGTGGTGTCTGTTAATCAACAAATAACTATGTAGTAAATGTTCAGAAACTAGTTTAAGTAAATTTTATTTCATCGATACCATTAAAATTTTATTTACTACACAAAATTACGTGGACAAAGTACAACAGCGTACCAAATGGCGGCCACGTCAACAGGTAGGATATGACAAGAACACGATTCTGTTGACAGTCAAGTATAACACATATGTATATTTATTAATAATCTGTACCTACATATCTATAGCCGACGATATGAAAAGCTGAAACTACTAGTGGCTAAACTATACTCAATATTTCCAGTCCAATTTGTCCGGAATACCGCAAATCGACCACTAGCGCTTATAAATGGATACTCTTTCTACTGTGAAAAAGAGACTACTAAAACACAGTATTGGCGATGTACTAGAAATAAAATCTGCAAGGCCCGCTTCACCTACAGCTACACTATGAATGTCATGGCCAACATAAATCTGCAACATCCACATGAAGCGTTCAAATATATCATAAAGGACGGGGTATATGTGAAAGTTTAAGAGTTAAATTATAATACAAATTATATTTATTTACTCTCAATTCCTGCTCACCGCACTGGGTTTACGACTAACTCCTTTGCTGTCCAGGCGAGTCGTCTCTGGAATTCACTCCCTCTCAATATTAGACAAGCCCCGAGCAAGTTAGCTTTCAAGCGGTTGCTACATAAGTATCTGCTGAAACAAGAGTTCGAGTAGTGTCCATCATTATATATTATATATTATGAGTATGTATGAAATATGTAGTAGTATATTAATTATATATATTCTAGTATATTTATTTGTGTATTCTATATGTAGTTTATCAGAATTATTAGTTGTTCGTTGTTCAGTTGTTTTCCAATGTTCTAATAAATGCCTCTGTTCTCCTTGCACCATTTTTACATGTCTCTGTTTGGCCCGATGGTTGACTGGTAGAGAATGCCATTAGGCATTAAGTTCGCCATTTGTACATTATTTTTATGTTTTGTGCAATAAAGTTTAAATAAATAAATATTTTGACGACCGGTCTGGCCTAGTGGGTAGTTACCCTGCCTATGAAGCCGACGGTTTCGGGTTCGAATCCTGGTAAGGGCATTTATTTGTATGATGATACAAATATTTGTTCCTGAGTTATGGTTGTTTTCAATGTATTTAAGTATTTATATATTATATACAGTGTGGAAAGATTTTAAGTAAAATGAGCCAGTTTAAGGATATAAGGTAGTTTCCTTCCAAGGCTCGACTTATCTTTCCACACTGTATATCGTTGTCTGAGTACCCACAACACAAGCCTTCTTGAGCTTACTGTGGGATTTGGTAAATCTGTGTAAGAATGTCCTATATTTATTATTTATTTATTTATAATACAAGCGGTCAAAATTGACTAAGGATAGAACAAGATATGTCTGCAGCGATTTTGATAGCCCCGACTGTGCAAGTGTTCTTTTAAACTTCAAACTTCTATGAAATGATGACGTATAAAAACCTATAGTAGAAGAGCCGGCCGCAAATTTTCTAACCGACTTGATACCACGATGAAATGCACAATGGTTTCCCATAAAAGTGATGCTAAGTCCGAATTCGATAGTCTGCCACGGCGGAACTTGCCGAAAGTACGAAAAAGAAGGCCACTTCCGGTGCGAAAAAAGGGGGCTGATTTAACCCATCTGATACCGAAATAATAGTTATGGCAGCAGTTAGAAATTTACATGTAGACACATAAAAGCGAAGTCTGCCAGTATTTTTTTTGCCGGAAGTGCTTGGCAGACGCTCTCAAAGGTGGCCAACGGGACCCCTAATTTAACCCATCTGATACCACCATGAAACCAATTCCAGTCGGTAGGTATGAGCCCTCATGTCAGGAATATATAAGTCTGCCAAGGCTTTTCCTGCCGTAACACCATGGCAGACGAGATTATGTAAGCAAGGTCGGCATCGGTTACCCTACACTAACCCATCTGATACCACCATGAAACCAATTCCAGTCGGTAGGTACGAACCCCCATTTTAGGAATATATAAGTCTGCCAAGGTTTTTCCTGCCGAAACACCTTGGCAGACGAGATTATAAACAAGATGACCATGGGTTACCGTACACTAACCCATCTGATACCGCCATGAAACCAATTCCAGTCGGTAGGTATGAACCCTCATTTCAGGAATATATAAGTCTGCCAAGGCTTTTCCTGCCGTAACACCATGGCAGACGAGATTATGTAAGCAAGGTCGGCATCGGTTACCCTACACTAACCCATCTGATACCACCATGAAACCAATTCCAGTCGGTAGGTATGAACCCCCATTTTAGAAATATATAAGTCTGCCAAGGTTTTTCCTGCCGAAACACCTAGGCAGACGAGATTATAAGCAAGATGACCATCGGTTACCGTACACTAACCCATCTGATACCACCATGAAACCAATTCTAGTCGGTAGGTATGAACCCTCATTTCAGGAATTTATAAGTCTGCCAAGGCCTTTCCTGCCGAAACACCTTGACAGACGAGATTATGTAAGCAGCATCCACATACGAGGGATCCGTATTTTGGGATTATACAGATTACGGACATTATTAATAGCTGTAGGCTTATTTATTACTTTATGCTTATACATATTTGTATATAATTATGTTACTAATAAAATATATTTATAATTTATTAAACCTAAACTTAATACATTGGGAATTCATTACCTGCTTACGGCAGTAGTAGGGATAAGTGGGTGAGTTCTGGCTCACTGAGCCAGGCCAACAGTCCCTCCCCCTTTTTTCCCTTGTTGAGGCCCTGCAACCTTGCCTTGAACCCAAACTAATGTCATTGTAGCTCGAATGTCACCTAATCTATTTTTATTGCTTTTAGAATATTTCAATTATCTACTTTTGCAAAGTTAAAGGTTGAAATCTCTATTTCGCAAAATGGAATTTTAATGTGACTTTAATGTATGTGCAGTCTACTTAGTAATTGGGTTTAAAGATATAAAAACACACATTTTATTTCCTATCCTAAGTTTATTCAAATAATATTCTGAACATATATAGTAATTAGACTGGTCATATTTTTCATAAAATCGATTTCGACTGGCAAAGCATATTACTTTTTGGCAAACGGGTTTTTTAACCTAATTAGACCCCGCTGAATCCGAATTTGCCAGTTGTTCGATCGAAATCTTGACCGGAAGTGAGATATTTGACATTAAAGGTCCCTTTTTTTCGTTTTTCGTAAATAACTCTTAAACGGTGGCACATAGCAAAAAATGTTCTATTACATAAGTATTCTGCATAAAATTGCCTACAAGAAAGATTCAGTACAATTTTTCGCTAGGATCAATATTCAAAGAGATTTTAACGCGGGAAATTTAATTATAATCACTTCTAAGGTCCCGTTTTTTAGGTTTTCGTAAATAACTCATAAACGGTGGCCAATATCAAAAAATGTTGTTAGACGTTAATAATCTACACAAAATTTTGAACAAAAAAGATTCAGTATACTTTTCGCAGGGATCAATATTTAAAAAGATAATAAAGAGGGAAAGTTAATTATACTAAATTCTAAGGTTCCTTGTTTTTATTTTTTCGTTAATAATTTGAAAAGTATGACTCATAGCAAAAGAAATCTTATACATAAATAATAAACGTAAAATTTCCTACAAGAAACATGCAGAACACTTTTCGCTAGGATCAATATTTAAAAAGACAAAGCAGCGGGTAATTTAATTATAATCAATTTTAAAGTCCCTTTTTAGTTTTTTGTAAATAACTCGTAAACGGTGTCCCATAGCGAAATAGGTTTTTAAGAATAAATTATCTACATAAAATTTCCTCCAAAAAACATCTAAAACACTTTTCTCTAGGATCAATATTTCAAGCGATATTAAAGGAAGAAAGTTAATTACAATCAGTTCACAGGTCACTTTTTTTTAGTTTTTCGTAAATAACTCGTAAACGGTGGCCCGTTGCAAAACAATATTCTACATAAATATTAAACATAAAATTGTCCACAATAAAGGTTCTGTACACTTTTTCGCTACGATCAATATTTAAAGAGATATTAAAGGGGGTAAGTTAATTATAATCAATTTCCAGGTCCCTATTTTTAGGATTTCGCAAAGGACTCGTAAAATAAGGCTCATAGTAAAATAAGTTCTTAATGTTCTTGTAAATAAATAATCGATATAAAATTTTCTACGAAAGACATATGGAACACTTTTCTCTTTTTAGGATTCCGTACCTCAAAATGAATAAAAACCGGTCAAGCGCGAGTCGGACTCGCGTTGCAAGGGTTCCGTACATTACCCAATTTTTAACAGTGTATTTTATATATGTGAAACGCGAGTGAATTGCCTTTAAAAAACCTGTAGGGATCGGTTCAAAAACTAAGTAATGTCCGACTCGCGCTTGACTGCATAATTCTAATAGGTTTTTCTGTCATCTATGGATTCTATTCTGTATATCTTTTCAAAATTTTAGACCCAGTAGTTTCGGAGATAAAGCCCCCTTCCCCAAAATAAAACATTAAAATACAAAAAAATACCACCCCCCCCCCCTTTATCTCCGAAACTACTGGGTCTAAATTTTGAAAATAAAATATAATAAAATAGTTCTTTACCTATACAGGCGTAAAGCTAAAAATAGGGACCTGGAAATTGATTATAATTAATTTACCCCCTTTAATACCTCTTTAAATATTGATCGTAGCGAAAAAGTGTACAGAACCTTTTTTGTGGACAGTTTTATGTTTAATATTTATGTAGAATATTGTTTTGCAACGGGCCACCGTTTACGAGTTATTTACGAAAAACTAAAAAAAAGTGACCTGTGAACTGATTGTAATTAACTTTCTTCCTTTAATATCGCTTGAAATATTGATCCTAGAGAAAAGTGTTCTGGATATTTTTTGGAGGAAATTTTATGTAGATAATTTATTCTTAAAAACCTATTTCGCTATGGGACACCGTTTACGAGTTATTTACAAAAAACTAAAAAGGGACTTTAAAATTGATTATAATTAACTTACCCGCTGCTTTGTCTTTTTGAATATTGATCCTAGCGAAAAGTGTTCTGCATGTTTCTTGTAGGAAATTTTACGTTTATTATTTATGTATAAGATTTTTTTTGCTATGAGTCATTCTTTTCAAATTATTGACGAAAAAATAAAAACAAGGAACCTTAGAATTTAGTATAATTAACTTTCCCTCTTTATTATCTTTTTAAATATTGATCCCTGCAAAAAGTGTACTGAATCTTTTTTTTTTCAAAATTTTGTGTCGATTATTAACGTCTAATAACATTTTTTGATATTGGCCACCGTTTATGAGTTATTTACGAAAACCTAAAAAACGGGACCTTAGAAGTGATTATAATTAAATTTCCCGCGTTAAAATCTCTTTGAATATTGATCCTAGCGAAAAATTGTACTGAATCTTTCTTGTAGGCAATTTTATGCAGATTACTTATGTAATAGAACATTTTTTGCTATACACCACCGTTTAAGAGTTATTTACGAAAAACGAAAAAAACGGACCTTTAATGTCAAATATCTCACTTCCGGTCAAGATTTCGATCGAGCAACCGAATTCGGATTCGGATTCAGTGGGGTCTAATTAGGTTAAAAAACCCGGTTGCCAAAAAGTAATATGATTTGCCAGTCGCATCAAGAAGGATAGCGATTTTGAATTTTTTTGTCTAGTCTAAATATCATTACTTATTCTGTGTACAGTGGAGAAAACGAATGAAATCATGCAATTTGATTTTGCTATTTTTAAATAAAGAGTAACTAAACAGTATTTTCCACAGTTGTTGGTAATGATACCATCTCTTACAATTTCTCTTCATGAACATTTTATGATACCTAACCTTCCAGTTTTCGCCCGAATTAATCAAAAAATTCACCAACTCCATTTACACCAACCAAATAGAAAACGGGTCCGTGTCCGAATTCGCGATCTCGAGTCCGGGTCCGCGTCCGGGTCCAGGTTCAGGTAGAAGTCGAATTCAAAATCTTGCTTGTTTTGCCAGTGGGGTAACTTGCTTAACAATCAATTAGAAAAAGACAAGTCGTCGAGGAGTTCCGTTCTGATCACCATCAGCAATACCAGTTCATCAAATGCCACTGTTCTTAATGTAAATACTTGTTTGCCTGATGAAAATACAAGAGTCACTATACAATGCCATTAAGATTTGTAGAGTTCCCTCGATTCCTTATGGATCCCATCATCAGAACTTGAGCTTCACGAAAATATGACTTAAAAATCTAACGTGCTTAACAAACATAACGAAGAGGACAAATCCCCAAACATGAGCTATGCATCGTTGAAGAGTTCCATTCTGATCATCATCAGCAGTTTCACTTCATCAAATGTTACAATTCTGAATGTAAATGCTTGGTTTGTTTAAAATACACCAGTATCACTATATGTTAGGGTGGTTCAAAAAACATTTTTTTTCCTAAGGGGCACCCCCTTATTTTGTTACACTTATTATGTTAAAGATAAAGATAAAGATATTTATTTGCAAAAATGTAGTTGTAAACATAGTTGGACAGTAGGTAATTTAAGTGAGTACATTTACTTAAAGAAGCATGCAAACTTTCCTTATTAACTAGGTACTATAACTAAGTATATACATAGAGTGTGTTTAACAGCCAAAGCAAACTATACAAGTTCTAAACTGAAAGTGTCGGACAACAAAGTGAAGACAACATGGAATATTATAAATAAGGAAGCTGGTAAATGTAAATCACGCGATTGTCAAGTCAACATTGTCTCGGATAAACAACAGACTATGTCAAACAACGATGTTGCCTCGGCATTCGAAGATTATTTTTCTAAAATAGCTATTAATACCACGAAATGTCTACATTCATCTTCGTCTCGAGCTCATTCCTTACTTTGTGCTAATGTTAAGAAATGTAATATTAACTTTGAGTTTAGTCTAGTAGATTCAGCAATTATTGTTAAAACATTCAAGTCACTCAATTTAAAGAAAACGGAAGACTTATGGGGAACATCCGTTAGAGTCATTAGTCATGTCTTGGACGTAATAGCGCCTTACTTAGCCGTAATTTATAATATTTCAATTTCACAAGGAGTCTTTCCAGATCTTATGAAATATAGCAAAGTCATACCTCTTTTTAAATCGGGTGATTCGAGTGATATGGCTAATTACCGTCCAATATCAATACTTCCTGTACTAAGTAAAGTTTTTGAAAAGTTAATGTTAAATGATCTACTGGGTCACTTCAACAGACATACTTTGCTCACAAGCAATCAGTTTGGTTTCACAAAGGGCCGTTCCACGACCGATGCTGCTTCGGTACTTATTAAACATATTTATGATATTTGGGAAAATTCTTGTGATGCAATTGGCATATTTTGTGATATTTCTAAAGCATTTGATTGTGTGGATCATGGAACGCTCATTTTGAAATTAGAACACTATGGTCTGTCAGTAAATGCCCTAAACTTTATGTCTTCTTACCTTAGCAACAGAACACAAACAGTTGTTGTAAACAAAACCCGGTCTAGCGGTACTGTAGTCCAATTAGGAGTGCCACAAGGTTCTATTTTGGGTCCATTCCTGTTTTTGGTTTATATAAATGATTTGCCATGTGTAGTAGAAAATCTTTGTGAAATTGTTCTTTTTGCTGATGACACATCATTACTTTTTAAGGTTGATCGTAAATCTACCGATTACAGTGTAATTAACAGCACACTCGTTAATGTACTAAACTGGTTTACTATGAACAATTTGCTTCTTAATGCTAAGAAAACTAAATGCATTCGATTTTCTTTGCCGAATGTTAAACCAGTCGATACTAAGATACTTTTGAATAATTAATGCTTAGAGATGGTAGATAAAGCACTGTTTCTTGGTTTAACATTGGACAAAAATCTACAATGGAGTCCTCATATAAGAACTCTAGCAAACAAATTAAGTTCGGCCGCTTACGCTGTGAGGAGAATTAGACAATTGACTAATGTTGAGACAGCTCGCCTTGTTTATTATAGTTATTTTCATAGTGTAATGTCATATGGTATTCTGGTTTGGGGCAAAGCAGCTGACATACAGACTATATTTGTCTTACAAAAGAGAGCCATTCGTTCTATATATAATTTAAGGGTGCGTGAATCATTAAGAGAACTCTTTAAAGAAATTAATATTTTAACTGTAGCTTCCCAATACATATATGATAGTATTATTTATGTTGTTAAGAATCTAGACTCCTTCACTAAGAATTCTGATGTCCATAACTATAATACTAGAAATAAAAATAAGCTTGCTATCAGAAAGTTTCGTGTTCGTAAAGTACAGAAGTCATTCGTTGGGCAATGCATTCATTTTTATAACAAGTTACCTGAGGATGCTTTAAGATTACCCTTTCCAGCTCTTAAGAATTACTTAAAAAAGTCATTGATGTTGAAGGCTTATTACAGAGTCGAGGACTACTTGACAGACAAACATGCATGGTCCAAACCAGAAACTGTAATAACCAGAGCTCGGATAGGGTGAGCTATTTGCCTTATAATTTGACATGTCTTATGTCATATATAAGGCAAATAGCTCACCCTATCCGAGCTCTGGTAATAACGACAAGTAGCAATTAAAAACATTGTATTATGTGTAGAGTTAAAGGTGACTCAGCTCAGGTAAGAAAGCACATCAAATTGTATGAAAGCATCTCATAACAATCAGTTAGATTCATATAATATGTATTCTCATTTCTTTTATTGATTTTATTTTCTTTTCCTTTTGTAAGATTTGATTTGTTTTCTGAAAGAGCTACGTATTTGTGATTTCATGTACATATATGTTTATTTTTTATATCAAATTCTATAAAGTTATGTACTCACTGAGTATAATTGCATGAATTCTATAGTAATTTAAATTGTATTTTTCTTAATTACTCGTAATGCATGTTAATTATAAGATGTAATAATGTTTTGAAAAGATGTGTCCCGCCGAGTTTGTTGCCGGTCCCATATTGGGATACCCTCCTCCAATTGAGGGGGGATTTAAATCTTCTCGGGGCAGAGGTGTACGGTTGGAGCCGGTAAATTTATATGACGTTCATAAGCGCATTGTAATATGCCTACTTGAATAAACTATTTTTTATTTTATTTTATTTCATATAAAAAAAATGTTGATAAAATACACCAAGTTTCTTAATTTATCTCAACTATACTTCGTTTTTTTTAGCATTAGAAATTAGGTAAACAATCTTGATGTGTCTTTTAATTGAAAAACACATTTTAAAAATAACTTACGGCAAATACACTCGCGTGCAAAAGTATTGCATCACTTTGCATTTTTTCGTCCGCACCCAATATCTTTGTAATTCTAGAGCCGATTCTGAAAATTTTGGTATCAACTGAAAGCTTATAATCTAACGCATTAGAATTCGGAAATTTAATGAAATTTCAAATCTGAAGACTAAAAAAAATCAGAAACTGAAAGTAGCGACATAATGGTCGAGAAATAAATTTAGGAAAGTTAAGAATAAAAATCATTTATTTAATACAAAATAAATTATTATTATTAAATTAATACCTGGTGTTGCCACCCCTAGCCCTCCTCACACATATCAAGCGGTTTTTTCATAGACCTAATTAATTTTCTAATGAAATCTTGTGGAATTGCGTCCGACTCCTCCAGCAAGGCTCCCTTCAGCTCCTCAACATTGGCCGGGGCAGGATTCCGCTTCCGAATCCTTCTTTTCAGGTAGTCCCACACGTGTTCAATGGGGTTAAGGTCCGGGCTCATCGCTGGCCAGTCCATGGTGTCGATGCCCACTTCGAGAAGGTAGGCTGCGGTGGCCCTAGCGGTATGACACGGGCATTATCCGGCATAACGAACAACATGTTCCTCCAGGATGTCAGTAATGTATTTTGCAGCGGTCAATCCACCGCCACGGCCCCCGCCAGGCACGAAAACCAGCTCTGTTCGCGCGTCGTAGGGAATGCCGCCCCAGAACATCACGGATCCACCGCCATAGGCGACCCTTTCGGAGAAGCAACATTGGGCGAACCGTTCTTCTGGCCTTCTGTAGACTCTTCCTCTTCGGTCACATCCATTCAAACATATTCTGCACTCGTCCGAGAAGAGAACTGGGGTCCATTGCTCAATGGTCCAGTCCATATGATTTTCTGCAAACTCTCTTCGGGCTGTACGGTGTCGCGCCAGCAATCTGGGCCCTGTTGCAGGCCTCCTGGGTGTCAAATTCGCTTTCTTGAGTCTTCTTCTTATTGTCCACTCACTGGCAGCCACTCCTCGTATCTCACGCAGACGCTGCTGGATGGCAACGCTTGTCAGGTGTCGATCTCGGAGAGATGTTGTGACAATGAAGCGGTCGTCCCTCTCTGATGTACACTTTTTGCGGCCGCTTCTTGGTCTTGAAATAAAGGATCCAGTCCATTGGAACCTTTGGTAAACTCTGCAAACTGTAGATTGACTTAAATTCAGCGTGGCAGCTACTGAACGTTGGCTACGCCCCTCTTGCAGGAGCTGGACGACTTGGCGGACTTCAGCTTCAGTGGTTTCCATTTTTCACAGGTCTTCTTCACGGGAAAATATGCGGAGATGTGTACCGGTCAACTTTTGATAAGTGTCTTTTCAACGAGACTGATAACAACCCCTCCCCTACCCCCCGTTTTATAGGGGTCAAGGGTAGCGCAACTCGTGCGCGTGATAACGCGAAACCGCTCACAAATCGGGAAAATGCCGATAATTTGAAAAATACTGGGCCGTTTTCCATGTTTTTTAACTTTTCGTAAAGCTAAAACTTCAAGGGACATGATCCCATTAAAATAATTAATGGAAATAACCGGTTTACAAAATTATTGGGTGCAGTTGAAAAAATGCAAAGTGATGCAATACTTTTGCACGCGAGTGTATGTAACAATTATTAATCTAGTACGATCATTTATATTCGTCTGCTTTCATAAGTAATAGTTTTTGAATTTTGAAAAGCGTTTTTCAATTAAAAGACATGCTAAGATCGCTTACCTTCTTGCAAGTTCTTTCTAATGCTAAAAAAACGAACTATACAAGGGGGTGCTTAACCACGTTGAAATTTTGTATGTTGTTTGAAACCCAACAAAAAGAGTATTTATGATTCAGAATTTTATTTAAATATCTGGTTTCACACTATTTGCACATGTGATGTATAAGTTTTGAAGTAGAAAAACATTTTCTTTCAAAATAATATCTTTTAAATCACACTTTCAAATAATGTGAAAACTACTACTTACATAAAAATCAAAAAAATAGTAACTTATTTTTTTTTATTTCATACAATTTGAAAAATTTCAAAGTGTTTGAGCACCCCCTTGTAGTTAAGATTGTAAGATTACAAACTTGGCGTATTTTGTCAACATAATAAGTGTAACAAAATGAGGGGGTGCCGCTTCTTCTAGCTAGAGTTTGAATTTTTCCCATACAAACGTGAACCACCCTTACAAGATTTGAAGAGTGCCCTCGATTCCTCATAAATCTCACCATCAGAACTGGGTTTTGACAAAGACGGAACCAATCTGTATGTATATACTTACAAGTTACAACTCGACTAAAAAAATAATTTTCAAAATCGATCCCGAAATGACGGAGATATCAAACATTAAAAAACCGAATTAATACCTCCTTTTTAGGGTTCCGTAGCCAAATGGCAAAAAACGGAACCCTTATAGATTCGTCATGTCTGTCTGTCTGTCCGTCCGTATGTCACAGCCACTTTTTTCCGAAACTATAAGAACTGTTGAAACTTGGTAAGTAGATGTATTCTGTGAACCGCATTAAGATTTCAACACAAAAATAGAAAAAAAAACAATAAATTTTGGGGGTCCCCCATACTTGGAACTGAAACTTAAAATGTCTTTATCATTAAACCCATACGTGTGGGGTATCTATGGATAGGTCTTCAAAAATGATACAATACAATACAATACTCTTTATTGCACGCCTCACATACACTTAGTTTACAATAAATGGACAATAACATAAACAAAGACAATAGAGGTAACAACAGGCGGTCTTATCGCTTATGATATTGAGGTTTCTAATATTATTTATTTCTAAACTGAATAGTTTGCGCGAGAGACACTTCCAAAGTGGTAAAATGTGTGCACCCTCCCCTTCTCCTTTAACTTCTAAAATAAATTTAACTTCGCACTGAATGATGACATCGTACGGGGCTTAAAGCCCCCGTAACGCAGTGAACGTGTTAAAGTCACATTAAAATTCCATTTTTCGAAATAGAGATTTCAACATTTAACTTTGCAAAAGTAGATAATTGAAATATTCTAAAAGCAATAAAAATAAATTAGGTTAGATTCGAGCTACAATGACATTAGTTTGGGTTCAAGGCAAGGTTGCAGGGCCTCAACAAGGGAAAAAAGGGGGAGGGACTGTTGGCCTGGCTCAGTGAGCCAGAACTCACCCACTTATCCCTACTACTGCCGTAAGCAGGTAATGAATTCCCAATGTATTAAGTTTAGGTTTAATAAATTATAAATATATTTTATTAATAACATAATAATATACAAATATGTATAAGCATAAAGTAATAAATAAGCCTACAGCTATTAATAATGTCCGTAATCTGTATAATCCCAAAATACGGATCCCTCGTATGTGGATGCTGCTTACATAATCTCGTCTGTCAAGGTGTTTCGGCAGGAAAGGCCTTGGCAGACTTATAAATTCCTGAAATGAGGGTTCATACCTACCGACTAGAATTGGTTTCATGGTGGTATCAGATGGGTTAGTGTACGGTAACCGATGGTCATCTTGCTTATAATCTCGTCTGCCAAGGTGTTTCGGCAGGAAAAACCTTGGCAGACTTATATATTTCTAAAATGGGGGTTCATACCTACCGACTGGAATTGGTTTCATGGTGGTATCAGATGGGTTAGTGTAGGGTAACCGATGCCGACCTTGCTTACATAATCTCGTCTGCCGTGGTGTTACGGCAGGAAAAGCCTTGGCAGACTTATATATTCCTGACATGAGGGCTCATACCTACCGACTGGAATTGGTTTCATGGTGGTATCAGATGGGTTAAATTAGGGGTCCCGTTGGCCACCTTTGAGAGCGTCTGCCAAGCACTTCCGGCAAAAAAAATACTGGCAGACTTCGCTTTTATGTGTCTACATGTAAATTTCTAACTGCTGCCATAACTATTATTTCGGTATCAGATGGGTTAAATCAGCCCCCTTTTTTCGCACCGGAAGTGGCCTTCTTTTTCGTACTTTCGGCAAGTTCCGCCGTGGCAGACTATCGAATTCGGACTTCGCATCACTTTTATGGGAAACCATTGTGCATTTCATCGTGGTATCAAGTCGGTTAGAAAATTTGCGGCCGGCTCTTCTACTACTAACACTAGTTATCTCGGTCTAACTGTAGGTATTTGTTTTAGGTGACTTTACAGAACTGTAAAGTTATTGAGAAATGTAATAATGGGATGATTTGCTGTGTTACAGACTAGCTATCGCAGCGCCGGTTTTCAGTTCACCCCTGAATATACCTACATAAAACATTAAAATATAAAACCAATGTTTGTTTTATTTATTAAAACTAAATCTTAGTTAACTTAGCAAGGGTAAGGCATAAAAAGGCAAGGGAAAAAATAAAAATAAACTATTAGCTAGGACAAGACATGAAAAATTACTAGGTACCTACCTACTGTTCATTTTAGGTGTTCCAATGGTGCTAAAGTATTCTTCTGTTTAAAGAGTAATATTGATTTAAGTTTAGTCTTAAAAGTATCTTGGGACACATTCCTTCTTAGAGGTAGAGGGAGATCATTCCCGATTTTAGCTACTGAGAATTAAAAGCTCCCTCTATACCCAACAGTTTTGTGGTGTGGTAAAGATAAAACTCAGTCATCAAAATTGCTCGAAAAAGACCTTATTTCCTTGCAGGTGTACTGACAGACTTAGCCCATATTGTTCCCGTGGGAGTTATGCATTGTGAAAAATAGTACATTGTGCATGTGCAACATGGGGCGTAAGTTGAATATTGCAAACGAGAGTAAGTTAAATCGCGACGGCTTGCCGGAGCGATTTATAGACTCGAGTTTGCAATATTATTACGCCCCGAGTTACACACAATGTTTTTCATCACACTTGCGATACAAAAATTAAGTATAAAGACAAAAAACTGTTAATTATGGCACTAGAAACTTTATAACTCCCTAGGGAGAATGCTTTTTCTATAACTCCCGCTAAACCTGCGTGCAATTCCACATTTACTGAGCGAGTGTGATGAAAAAGCTATTACTTCCTAGGGAGTTATGGCTTTTTTATTATGTCACTAATTCACACGAAACATGTATTAGGTTATAAGTAAAATACTTAAATCATTTTTCAGTTAGTTTCGTCCGGACTAAGTCGAATATGCGGCTGGCGCTTCTTGGCGGGTACCCGTACAGCTGCTTGACGGACAGAGGAAATAAACAATATTGGCGATGTATTAAACATAGCATGTGCGAAGCGCGGTTTACCATCACTAGATCTGAAAATAGCTCCAGCCTACACAACGCCAAGCTTAAACACACCCATGCCGCAGACAAATACATCGTAAAGGATGGATTATATATAAAAAAATGTTAATTATAGTTATAAGTTAAATATACGTATTTTGTAAATATTAAACGAAATACATATTAACTCACATTATAGACGGGTCTAACGCTTTTCCATACACTTTTCGTCGGGTAGATGCACAAATCTCTGTTTTGACATTTTGCTGGGACATCAGTCAGCCGCGACCACGACCAGTGAAACCTGTGTCGAAACGTCGGTAAATCAAGGTAATTGAATATAATTCGCGTTAGACCCGTCTATAATGTGAGTTAAAATGTATTCAAAACGCGAAAGTATAAAATATTATATTAAACGAAATCTCGGTACTCTTCTTCGTCGTCGACTGAGGGAGGCAACGGGCGACCCTCGCGCGGGCAGCTTTCTCGCGCAGAGAACTTCAATCGCGAACCAGCGCGGGAACGCTGCCTGCGTGTTGGGCACCCTCCCGAGGGCACCAAATTTTGATAGGTATTTTTAATTTTTAGTTTTAGTTATTTTAATGGTAGTTTTAGTTTTATATTCCTGTGTATGTCGTTTAGTAATTTATATTATGGAAGTATGTATCTAAGGTTGAATTTTTTTCCAGTGGAGTTCGTCCGGAACCACGCAAACAAGGAAATAGCGCTCGTCAACGGGTACTCATTTAACCGTCACAGGGCGCGTGGCAGAAATCAGTATTGGCGATGCTCGAATCATCGTATATGCAAAGCGCGCTTTACTATCAAAAATGGTCAATTAATATCCTCACTTCATCATGCGATATTGCAACATACGCATGTCCCAAACAAATATATTATAAAGAATGGGATATATGTAAAACTTGCTAAACACGAGACTTAAACTCCTTTCTGGCCTCCGTTTGGTAAGCGTTAACTTTCACCCCTTTGCAGTAAGCGAAGTTGCCGCTTTCTGGCTCCGTTGAATAGAAAAAAATTATACACACATAGTGAATGAGAAAGCCGCAAGACTCAGATCACATATAATAATGTAATATACTGTATTTAAAATAAATTATTTTTCACCATGCATAATTATTAGAAAAACACAGATACGAGTTATTTTTAAACACAAGTTCTGTTTAATAAATCGGATAGAAATATAATAAGTAGGTGAGTTGACCGTGACGTCACGATGTAATGTTCCATATAAATTCCATATTAGCAGAGATATATATAACTCCGTATAAGATAAATAAAGTCTAAGAAAAAAACGTGCCTCGGACGGCCAAGGAAAAGTCATTCTCGAATAGATGGCGCCATTACCTTTGGCCTATTCTCGGTTAGATGGCGTTAACGACACCGTTTGGTATTTAACAATTTTAACACATATCAGTGAAAGAACATGGGTCAGTATGAAACAATAAAAATTAAGAATCATTTATCCGTAAACATATTTTGATTATTTTATACATTTTCAATTTTATTTTAATTCTTAATCGTGTGTCGATAGATGGCAGTAAATGTACCGTGACTACAAAATTGACAATGACAGGACCCCTCTATACCATCTATTTTTTTTGATATTAGCAAATCGTTTTGACAATTCCAAAAAAGTAACTGATTTGACTAATAGAAAAATACCCTATGAATGTATTATTCTTGCTTACATTACGTCTCTTTCTCTCTTAGTAATCATCATTGTGTTTGATAAGCTTAGCATCTATATAGTGTTAGTAAATTAAAAATTGTATTTAGTGCCTTAAGAGTAGTACAGTGTAGTATATTTCTGTTATACCTACATGTTTTAGTAAGAGCTGTTAAGGAAATAAGTGAATGTCCTTAGTGTGTCTCTGTAAACTTATCTCCTGCTCACTTATTTCTGTTTGCTTTCCAAATAAATAAAATAAACATTTCTCGGTTTTAGGTACTTATTGCATTTATAATATAATGTAGTAAGTAATGTAAATTTAAAAAATAACTAAGTATTTAATAAAAAAAAAACATATAAACATTTGAAGTTTTCTTTATAATCATTCTGAAAAAAGTCCGCCGAGTATCTCGGGTTAACCCCACCTGTTTGCGTTAAGTTGTAGGTAATTAATTATTTATCATTTCTTAAACATATAATATGTATTCGAAATTTACATACAAAGTGTTATTCATTGCCCTTGAGTGTAATCCAGATCGTAGATTTTGGTTTAAATTTAAAATATCTTAATAACTAAATAAATCTTTTTTAGAAGACATTCTAATCGAGTTCGTCCGGAGTCCAGCTAACAAGCAACTAGCTCTCGTCGAGGGATACCCGTTTTACAGCGATAAGGCCCAAGGAAACACGAGTTATTGGTGTTGTCTTAAGAAAAATATGTGCAAAGCCAGATTTATTGTCACAAAAACGGAAGACGGCATCTGCAGAATACATAATGCTAGATTAAAACATTCTCATTATGCACATGAATACGTCATTCAAAACGGAGTATATGTAAAATATAAATATTAAATTAAAGATTTCTAATAATCTAATACCTATTAAATTAGAAATTTCACCAGTAAGCAAATTTACATTTCTTAATGTTAAATCGTAATATACATTTAGTTCGTTATAAAATTAACTTAATTTTTAGGTTTGTTGGACTTCTTGGAGTGAGGAAGTCATAATGAAAATGTATTTTGATTATTTTATTTTGTTTAATTTGGAGATCTTTCAGAGTCGATTTTGTGGCACTCTCCCCAATCTCATTGAGACAATCCAAGCGAGATTGTACAAGTGAATGGTATAATATAATGGTACATATTATGTTGTATCGTACCTGACGCGCAGCCATCCAACATTGCGCCAAGAGACTTTTCTCTTTAGATTATTGATTTTTACCATTTTTTATAAAAAAAAAACTTGTTGCTTGCCTGCTGTGACATGTAATTGCCTGTATTTGAACCCTGCAGGGATTGTCTACAAGAGTGTACTTGAGCATTGCCATCTGCCTATATTATTGTAGTGTCTAAGGTTGATTTTTTTTTCCAGTTGCGTTCGTCCGGAACCACGCAAACAAGGAAATAGCGCTCGTCAACGGGTACTCATTTAACCGTCTCACGGCGCGTGGCAGAAATCAGTATTGGCGATGCTCGAATCATCGTATATGCAAAGCGCGCTTTACTATCAAAAACGGGCAATTAATATCCACACTTCATCATGCGAGATTGCAACATACGCATGTCGCAAACAAATACATTATAAAGAATGGGATATATGTAAAAATTGCTAAACACGTGACTTAAACTTCTTTCTGGCCTCCGTTTGGTACGCGTTAATTTTTAGGTCTTTGGGGTAAACAAAGTTGCCGCTTTCTGGCTCCGTTGAATAGAAACATTGTACAAGTATACACACACAGTAAATAAGAAAGCCTCAAGACTCAGATCACATGACATGTAATTGTCGGCCGAGACGAAGCCGAGACTTTCTTACACCCATATATAATGTATTATTCTTGCTTACATTTCGTCTCTTTCTCTCTTAGTAATCATCATTCTGTTTGATAAGCTTAGCATCTATACACTGAGAGAAAAGGATAACAAAAACACACTTAGAATTACAAAAATAAACTTAATCCGGGGACAAGGAGAGTCAACTGATAGGAACAAATTGACTTTTGCAATTTCTATTAGTTCTTGCAATTTCTATCCCATCAAAAACATAAATGTAAAAAAGGAGAGCCAAGTTCAATACAAAAATTATGCTTGGCTGTGGGGTTCGCCGCAAAAAGAATCTAAATGAGTGCCAAGTTCTATGCAAAATCCAAATATGTATTTATAGGAACAAAATAACATTATAAACAAGTATTGAACTCTATTTCTTTGCTTTATTGGATACCTATAACAATTGCTGTTATTTAAAAAAAATGCGAGACCTTAAAGCAGGTTAGATTTGACTTGGCCAGTTTTCATTACATCAGTCATTTTATAAAGTTATTCAACATATATATTTTGTAATTCTGATAAAAACTGGCCAAGCCAAATCTAACCTACTTTAAGATCTCACATTTTTTTTTAAATAACAGCAATTGTTATAGGTATCCAATAAAGCAAAGAAATAGAGTTTAATACTTGTTTATAATGTTATTTTGTTCCTATAAATACATATTTGGATTTTGCATAGAACTTGGCACTCATTTAGATCTCCATTCTTTTTGCGGCGAACCCCACAGCCAAGCATAATTTTTGTATTGAACTTGGCTCTCCTTTTTTACATTTATGTTTTTGATGGGATATCAATACTTTTTGTAAAGAAAACTAGGCAGGTATTGAGATTTAATGTTTTTTTTTTGTGTTTCCGCTGCATGTTTTTTACTTCTGTTCTTTGTATTAATTATGTGGTGCCGCGCGCCGCCAACGACACACCGTTGGCCGGTTGTTTAGCGCGTATTACAGGTTTTTTGTATGGGGACCCCCCCTATTTTTTAACTTTTTTTTATTTTTAGATTTATTCCTACGCTTACACACAATTACCGAGCTGGATTCCAAATTTCATCCTTCTAGGTCATCTGGAAGTAGGTTAGGTTTAGGTACTTATATGTCAGTCACAATAAAAAATGGTTTTTTTATGGGGACCCCCCCTATTTTATAACTTTTTTTTATTTTTAGATTTTTTCCTACGCTTTCACACAATAACTGAGCTGGATTCCAAATTTAATCCTTCTAGGTCATCTGGAAGTAGGTTAGGTTTAGGTACTTATATGTCAGTCACAATAAAAAATGGTTTTTTTGTATGGGGACCCCCCCTATTTTATAACTTTTTTTTATTTTTAGATTTTTTCCTACGCTTTCACACAATAACTGAGCTGGATTCCAAATTTCATCCTTCTAGGTCATCTGGAAGTAGGTTAGGTTTAGGTACTATAAGTCTGTCAGTCAGTCTTAAAATTTACGACTTTTTGACCTTCATATCTTTATAACCGTTTGAGCTAGCTTCATGAAATTTGGGCTTCTAGATGTCCTTATGGATATAATTAAACACACGTAGTTTTATGTGTTTACGTTAAAGATGTTTTGAGTTATAGAAGGGTCAAAAGTGGCACCAAGTGGTTCGTGTAATATTACACTTGGCGCTGGCTAGCCAGTTCCTTTGCTTGAACTTGGCTTGACACGCTGCCGCGTGTCTAGATTATCTGTTTGATGAAATTAGATTTAGGATTACTGAGCTGTTTGTAAAAGTAAATAAACTTTACAGAAATAGTGAAACGTCTGTAATTATTACTAAACTTCATTTTCTCCCCCAGTACAGAACTGTTTTTTAATTCCTGGTTTAGTTTACTAATGATTTTTCTCTCAGTGTATAGTGTTAGTAAATTAACAATTGTATCTAGTGCCTTAACGGCTCGATTCGGAAAATGATTTAGATTTCTACTAGACTTCAACAAGTTACGTTACGGATAATTTAAAGATATTTGTAAGATAGATATGTAAAATTTGACGTTTCCGCGATTCTGGAGGTCCTCTTGAATGATTTCGACAAGTTATGACTTAGATATCAAAGTCACATCTAGTCGATATCTAATGTAGATCTAGTTGATCTCTAAATCGTCTCAAGATGTTGTGATTATCTCGAAATCCGGATAGGCCTGTAAGTGTAGTTCAGTGTAGTATATATTTCTGTTATACCTACATGTTTTAGTAAGAACTGTTAAGGAAATAAGTGAATGTCATTAGTGTGTCTCTGTAAACTTATCTCCTGCTCACTTATTTCTGTTTGCTTTCCAAATAAGTAAAATATATCCATAAATCTCGGTTTTAGGTACTTATTGACTTAATAATATAATGTAAGTAATTTAAGTTTAAAAAATAAATAACGAATAATAAAAAAATATATATAAACATTTATGTTTTCTTCTGAAAAACGACCGCCGAGTTTCTCGGGTTGTCCCGCCTGTTTTCGTTAAGTTGTAGGTAACTAATTGTTTATTATTTCTTAAACATTATAGGTATGTATTAGAAATTTACACACAAAGTGTTATTCATTGCCCTTGAGTGTAATACAGATCGTAGGTTTCGGTTTAAATTTAAAATATCTTAATAACTAAATAAATCTTTTTTAGAAGACATTCTAATCGAGTTCGTTCGGAGTCCAGCTAACAAGCAACTAGCTCTCGTCGAGGGATACACGTTTTACAGCGATAAAGCCCGAGGAAACAAGAAATATTGGTGCTGCCTGAAGAAAAATACGTGCAAAGCCAGATTTACTGTCACAAAGACGGAAGACGGCATCTGCAAAGTACATAATGCCAGATTAAAACATTCTCATGATGTACATAAGAAATACGTTATTGAAAACGAAGTGTATGTAAAACTGAAAGATTAAGTAAAAGACACATTTTCACGCAATAAAACAGCTCTATTTGTACATGTGTAGGTTAAATAATTTTATTTTTTCATAAGAAATTTTTGAAAGCTGGGTAATTTTGAAAATGCCAAGGTATCTAATAACATTAAAATGTATAAGTAAGTATACACATAAAGCTGATTCAATTAATTTATTTTTAACATACATCCCATCCTTGATAAAATCCTTATGACTACTATATAAACGCATGTTTAGGATATTTTCTGTTATATATTTACGCCTGTTGTTGTCCGTGACATGTTACTAAAATATGAAATGATTCCTCCATGTAAAGTTTAACATTTATCATTCTTTTGGTATTGATCATTTTTAAATGAATTATTCCAGTAACAATGGCGTATAACTCCTCCGGCAAGCAGTTAGTATTATACCAAGGCTACACCTTCTACTGTAACTCGCCAAAAACTGCATCCTGGAAGAAATACTGGCGTTGTACGAGCTGCGGCGCGGGCGCATGTACCGCTCGCCTGTATCTCACTCCAGATGGAGTGGTGTTCAACTCTGAGGAGTCTCAAGTCAAACATTGTCATCCGCCTCCGAAGTTCGTGATGCGCAATGGAATATATTATAAACTTTAATGTTTTGATTTGGTTATTTTTATAAAGTACTAGTCCGCGGCATGGGCGCCTGCACCCATGCGACTTGACGCACCACCCATTTAACTCCGAGACGTCTCGGGTCAAAACTTGTTATGCGCCTCCTGTGGAGTGTCATGTAATCCTAAAGTTTTGTTACAATCGTAGCATCTATTTTGTTTTAGTTAAAATAATCCATAACACGTCCGGAAGAGAAGTGGCTTTATATGCAGGCTTCACATACTATTGCAACAGGCCGATCGTTTGGAAAAAAATCTGGCGATGCACCTCCGGTAGTCCTTGCAATGCTCGCCTGTATTTGAACCCTGCAGGGATTGTCTACAAGAGTGTACTTGAGCATTGCCATCCGCCTCCAAGATTTGCTATACGACATGGAATTCTCATTAAAGTTTAATTTTACTTGATTGGTTTTATTCTGTTGTGTCTGTTGTGGCATGGTTGCTCTCGATTGGGTGAACACATTTAATTACCCGTATTGCTCTGTAGGTAGGGTCACTACCGACTACTTACGACTTTAAAATCGATTTGTCGTTCTTATGTTGTCAACGTCAAAAGATGAAATCTTGCCAACTAAATGTGTTGAAAGGAATTATTTTGTTTATTTAGTGTAAATTGTCCACATTTTGTAAAGTGTCATAGAGTGTAATTAAAATTTCTTAAAATATTTTTAAATCTGTCCGAATATGTAACATGAATGTAATTACTGATGTGATTAGTTATTTACCCTTGCGCGATATAGATATTTGATTTGACATAAGGCAAACAATGAAACGCGCATTTTGTTTTTGATTTTTAAACGTTTGAGTAACTGGGTTTATTCCTTCATTTTACTTTGTACTAAAACTACTTAAACTTTAATAGTAAACATCATAATTTCACTTTGCAGTAAGAATAGTACACAACAGCGCAGGAAAGCAGCTAGCATTGTACCAAGGCTACACATTTTACTGTATGCGCACAAACAAGAGCCGCAGCAAGATGTTCTGGGTGTGCACGAACTACGGCTCGTGTCGTGCCAGTCTTTACCTGTCTCCTGATTTTCAAGTGATCAAATCTCAACCGCAGCATTCTCACACGCCGCCTTTGTTTGTTATACGTGATGGAGTGTATATAAAGGTTTGACTACAAACTTTTAGGTTGTTGCTCCGCAAAATAAAGTCTTATTTGAAATTAACGTAGTTTTTACTGGAGGTTTGCTTATTACAATTGATACTCGTCTAATTCAAATCTGGCAGTAGTTTTCTCTATTCGAACTTCTATTATGTATGTTCTACATCTATTTATTATTAGGTATGTTTTTGATTTTATAGTCTTCAAAAAGCACTAATTACATACATATAAACAGTTATTTTAAACAATAAAAAGCAACATTATACTAGTTTTGTTATCTAGAGATGATGCCACTTAGTTATTATTCGTGATTGCATTTCGCTCGTACTTGTCCGATACACTTGACGCAAAGAAGACGGACGGGCTAATGATGAGAAAATGCTATCACTTAGATATAATTGATGTCAAAATGTAAGTATGAATTGGCCTCCTCGTCCCATACCATAATTTAAGTAACACCTAAATTCTACATACAATTACAGTTCAGATGGTCCACAACCGAGCAGGCAAGCAGCTGGCTCTGTACCGCGGCTACACATTCTACGCCATGCCGACGACCTGCGGCTGGAAGAAGATCTGGGTGTGCACCAACTACGGCCACTGCCGCGCTCGGTTTCATCTCTCGAGGGATTGGCGAGTGATCAAATCTCCACCGGAACATTCTCATGCACCGCCACAGTTTCTCGTACGTGATGGAGTGTATATAAAAATTTAATTATTTAAATCAATTAATTTCTTTAATCAAAATATATTTGTAGTGAATTTAATATTTTTTTTTTAATTCGTTTATTTACAAAATAAAATACAAATACAATTTTTTTGCCTAATCGCCCCACAATACGATAAATAAACAAATGAATCCGATTATTTAGCATTCGTTTTATTTAGTTACCTAGATAAGTACTCATATATTTTATAACAGCAATAACCATACGTCGGACTATAGGGGGCAGTTTGAGGGCAAGGTAAGGTTTACAAAAAAATCTTAACTTACGAGTATCATAATGTACACAAATACATTTGTAACATAGCCGTGTTCATAGAACTTGACATGCCCAGTTAACTCATTTGTTTTGTTCCTTTCTCACAGCTGCAATTGTCTGAGTGACGGATAAAGCCAAACGAACTTTTTCGCCATTTTGACTTATGTGTAGTTCAAGTACGTTTATAAATATGATATTTGGAATTTCACATTATAAATACTAGGTACCAAATACTAAGTACAAATACTCGAAAGTGAATTGATTGATTTGCGAACCTTATCTATCATTCTGACATGCCACGAAAATGCCCGCTGGAGTCCGACGTATGGCAATAACGCTCCTACTCTATCTATCGATCCATATCAGTTTCATTTGAAATAACAAGCAATTCTCTACTTTCTTGCAGTTAGAATGGTACAAAACAAAGCAGGAAAGCAGCTAGCTTTGTACCAAGGTTACACATTTTACTGTATGCACACCAACAAGAGTGGTACTAAGATTTGGGGTTGCACCAACCGTGGCACAGGCTGCCGAGCCCGGTTTCATCTGCTTGAGGACTCATGCATGATTAGATGCCAGCCGCTGCATTCTCACCAAGCTCCAACATTTGTTATTCGCAATGGTTTGTATATTAAAGTTTAGGAGGCACCTAAATCTAAGTGCTGATAAAAATCATTTAGAATACATTTTTTTTTTCTTTTTTTTCATTTTCATTTTCATGCATTAACTCCTAGCAGTTTTATTCCTTTACTGGCTAATTTTTTTCGTCATGCATCCAATGATATTATTAAATAAGGTACTCCTATGCTTCAAACATCAAACCAGTTTGATTTAACCTCCTATTTACATTTTTAGCCAAACGGAATATGTGCATCTGAGTAGGCTGGGTAAATTACCTATTCTTGTCACTGGAAAATAGCTACAATTATTGTATCGACAAATATTCGTTTCTTTATGTCGTTTCGTTAAAGTTAACGAATAATAACAAAAACAAATATAATAGTTATTTTTTGTCTAAAATCTGCCTAATCGGCCCACGCGACGATAAATAAATTAATATGTAAGATTATTTAGTTTTAGTATTAATTTTACTATCATATAGTTAGGTAGTATATCTGGGGGCACGGTGCCCCCGCCAAGACGAGCAAAGCGAAGCGCAAGGGCAATACCAACCTTTTCTCGAAGCCCTTCGTCGTTTTTTGAAACCTCATAATTAAAGCTTCTGCTCTATCTTATCGATACGTAACAGTTTAATTTTAAACAACAAACAATTCTCTATTTCCTTGCAGTTAGCCTGGTATACGACAAAAAAGGAAAGCGGCTAGCTGTGTACCAAGGTTACACATTTTACTGTAAACACACCAACAAGAGAGGTACCAAGAACGTTTGGGTTTGCACCAACCGTGGCCGACAAGGCTGCCTTGCACGCTTTCATCTGCTTGAAGACTCGCATATGGTTAAATGTCAGCCGCAACATTCACACCAACCACCAAACTTTATTATTCGCAATGGTTTGTTTACCAAAGTTTAGTAGGCTCTGAAATATGTACCTACTTAAATAAATAATTATTAGTTTTTCTGCGATAATTACCTAATTAACGTCGAGGTCAAGACCCGCTGCCACAGCAAACGTTTTAGTAGGTACCTATACATATAAAACTAGATATTAGTTTAATGGATTCTCGCACAAGTACATGTGTCGTTTTGTAAAATGCGACGATAAAGTATTTGATGTATTAAGTAATGTTATTACTACTACTCAAATTATTGTTTTTGTTTACTTGTCTAAATACAACTTGAACAATTTCATTGAAAAACGTGTAAAAGATTGTCCACAGTATTATACTTTTAGTTTGTTGTTGTTTTCTTAATAAAATAAATATTACTTGCTTTTATTCCTACGTATTTTAATGATCACTAGCAAGCCTAACTCACATTAGAAAAAATACTACTAACATTAAATAAAATAACTACATATAGGCAGTCATAATAAAAAAAAATGCTGCCATATTTGCTCACATACTGTGTGTAATACCGTATTGCTTCCATCGTACTAGAGTGTTCCAAGCATAAGGGGTTACATTAAGGTAACAGATTTGGCAGAAAGTTAAACGAGTTCATTTGATTCCAGTACAAATCGTCCGCACCCATTTGGGAAAGGAGCTAGTTATATACAAAGGCCACACATATTACGGCAACGTGACCAGCGCTAAGAAGGACTGGAAGAAGTACTGGAGATGTACTCGCGGGTGCACTGCTAGACTGCATCTTTCGCGGGATTACAGTGTCATTAAAATAATTGATGAGCATCACCACCCACCCCCACGCTTTATCATTAGGAATGGAGTTTATACTAAAACAGGATAAATAGTAGGTATTGTCACTAGCGTTTCTGCATGTTTATATATATGTTACTGTAAAAGCCCGAAGTACGGCAAAACCTAGGTCTTACCGGTAAATCCTAGTTTTTACCGATGCCGATCGGTAAAAGCCCGAAATGTTAAATCTTACTAGTTTACTTCGGGTTTTTACCAACACCGATATGGTAAATCCTAGGTCTTACCACGGCGACCGGTAAAGTTTGAATCATGCACTGATTCTTGAGATTATTGTATTGTAGTTCGGGCGATTTTCCGCAACTAGACGTCTTGCGCCTATTTTGCGTGATAGGGGGTGGACTAGTCTTGCCAGCCCAGCTCCTCGAGGAATCCTATCAAACCTTTGATGTTGAGTAGGACCTCGGGGAGGTCACTCGGGGATCCGAGATGTTTTGCCCTGTATGGGGCCAATCCGCTGCATTCCAACACAACGTGAGAGGCTGTTTCTTCTTCCTCCATGCATCCACGGCATAGGGGACTGTCTGTGACACCTGTTATAAAAAGATGTTTGTTAAAAAGTCCATGACCTGTTATGACACTGGTTACCATACTCAGTCGAACCTTTCCTAGTTGAAGGAGCGCCCTTGTGAGCTTACCGTTCATGCTAGGTATGGCTTGCTTGGCCTGTCTGCATCCAGTTTGGTTTAGCCAGTGTTCTGTGTGTAGTTTCCCTGTACGTGCCAGCAGCATTGAGCGTACCTTACTAAACGGTATCGGGAGGATCGGTTCCGGGCCAATCGCCCCCGCACCCGATCCTTGTCTGGCGAGCTCGTCCGCGGCGTCGTTACCTCGGGATCCACTGTGTCCTTTGATCCATTGTAAGGTGATCTTATTGTTCTGACATACCTCCATTAGTCGTTCGTGGCATTCGTGTATAAGTTTGGATGTGACTGTATGGCTTTTTAGGGCCATTAAGACTGCTCTGCTGTCGGAGAGTATGCGGATGGAGGATCCTACTACCTTCCTTGCAGTGATGGCAGCCGCCGCGTTAATGATGCCCATGCACTCAGCCTGGAATACCGAGTTATGGGCTCCTAGCGGAGTGGTGATTGACATGTTCAGGTCTTCTGAAAAGGTTCCAGAGCCTGATCCGCTGTCTGTTTTGGACCCATCAGTGAAGATTCTCAGCTCCCGGGGATTGAGTCCTTCGTAGTTGTCGTCCTCAAATAATTGTATTTTGTACCTTTTGTCAAAGATGGCTTGTTTGTGAATTCGATCCGTGCCCGCCATGAGCACTGGAAATTCGCTGTATACTTTTTCCAGGCATGCTGTGTGAAGAGCTCCTGTGGTGTTAGACCATATATTAAGGGTTCGTAACCTTACCGCTGAAAGACTGGCCTCTTGTTGTATGTGTAGGTGCAGCGGTGAAAGGTTTAGCATGACCTCCATGGCTGCAGTCGGAGTGGACTTCGTGCAGCAGTCTTGAGATTATTAGATGATAATATTAAAGAAAAAAAAACCGACTTCTATGGGGCCCGATGAAAGATTATGGTAGATGGTGCACTATGTAGAAAATAAGGTAAAACCACCCACTTTTCTAGTAGCATTTCGTTTCTGTAAGGCTCGCAGTTCTAACCTAACCTAACCTAACCCACTTTTGTTCGGTTCTGTGAGGATCGCAGTTCAAACCTAACCTAACCCACTTAACGGCGCATGCGGTGCTGTGTACGGGGATTTGAGCGGGAGGGGTTGAGAATCAGTGCATGATTCAAACTTTACCGGTCGCCGTGGTAAGACCTAGGATTTAACATATCGGTGTTGGTAAAAGCCCGAAGTAAACTAGTAAGATTTAAGATTTCGGGCTTTTACCGATCGGCATCGGTAAAACCTAGGTTTTACCGGTAAATCCTAGGTTTTGCCGTACTTCGGGCTTTTACAGTGACATATACATAAAAATGCTGAATTCTTAAGCTCTCGTAAGCAGAAACGCTAGTGACAAAAAATTACTATTAGTCCGTCGCCATGTTTTGTTATATGAGCCACAACTATGTTTCCACTCCATCCAAAGTTATTCAAGGAATTAGTAATTTCATTTGATTTGCTTAACGTGTATTTTGGAAATTCCTTAGTAGTTGGAGAAGATTTGTTATATTTTAGTTTTAATTTTAACGTTTAGTTTCTTGTTTTAATTTTGTTTGTTATTAATAAATGTATAAATCTATATGTCTCCCTTGAATAGTATACTTGTACTCCCTCTAATTTATACGAAATTTACGATTTAAACTTTAAATTGGTTTATCGTGTGTTAGTCAATATTGAATAACACTATTAATATAGGTTTATATCATAAACCTTTAAATGTTCTCTACTCTTATTTGTTATTATTTTTCAGTACAAATGGTACATAATCGCGCCGGAAAGCAATTAGCGATATACAAAGGTTTCACGTACTACTGCAACGCTCACACCAGTGGCTATAAGAAGATCTGGCGCTGCACCACGGGCGGTGCATGCACTGCTCGGCTGCATTTGTCTCCTGATCTGGTTGTTATGAAGGCTCACTTGGATCATTGTCACCTAGCGCCGAGATTTCTAATAAGGAACAATATGTATATTAAACTTTAATCGTCAATATTTTTTTGTATTTACTATTTACATATTATACTTAAGTTAGATAAAGTACATAATATTTATACTTGCGTAGTGCATTCGATTCTTTTGCTTTTTGATTAAGGCTTTTGATTATTGTGGGTTTCCCTACGAATGATACCTATTTACAAGAACTATATCGTATGATTTATTGAGGTAAATACACTAGATTACAATACAAATCCAGTCCTTCTTATTGCACAACTTCAAAAGAATTACAGGCGTGGCAGATACTTTTGTAACATAAACTCATGTAGGAATTATTGACTCTAACAATCACCCTACCAAACCTTATGTTGATGAAAAAAATATTATAGGACTCAATACTAATCCTTAATATATGTCTATCTATGAATTTACTAAACCCTAGAGTAAAATTAAGAAGGCTTGTATTGTGGGTACTCAGACTACGAACAATTCTACAATTTTCTTGTTTACAGTGACGATGGTATACAACGCCGCTGGAAAGCAGATTTTAATTTACAATGGTTTTACATATTACTGGAACTCGCCCAATACCAGTGTCTGGAAGAAGATTTGGCGCTGCACCCGGAGCAAAACTTGCAGAGCGCGCGTATACCTTACACCTGAGGGTCTCGTGTATAAGACGCAGCTAACTCATAACCATTATGCGCCACAATTTGTCATACGGGAGGGAGTACTCTATAAACTTCAATAGTTATTGATGTTGAATCTTTCAAGGCCTAGCCTCAACGGATGCGTTTGCAACACAACTCCGGTTTTTTTGCGTTGTTCATCGCTCGCGTTGCGTTCTGTTTTAATATACATTTACATGTACCTATGCCCCGCAAGCGATAGCGCTTGCGAAGGGAGCTGAAGACGTGCTGCATACGCTTCCAGTATGCATTAGCCTTAAAACAGTGTCGAGTTTGATAAACGTCCATCATTCTTTCTGTCATTTCTGATTTCATCATTCTAATCAATTCACTGTCAGTATAATGTCATTTCTAGTATCATTACTTTGACATAACTCCAATACTGACGGAAATTATTAAAATAAACTTCATTACTTGCCGTCATTCCTTCATGACACTCCCTACACTATCACTAAAAACGTCATTCCGTCAAAGTAATGTCTGTATCCATGATAGTGTCGGGGCCGTAAAAGAAATTCTAGAACTGAGACGGAAACTACTTTTGTTGGTACATTACCATGGAGTTGTACACAACAGAGTAAATATATCATTCATCCATACTGGCACGAATAGGCCTGCATGTCCCGCACCACACCGGAGTTAGCACGCGCGCACCCGCTAGGCCGACGACGTGCCTGCTACGCAGGGCACTCTTCTTCTTCCTCGGTCCCTCATTGCTGAGGATCGCGACCATGTATGCTACGTCTCCACAGTGTGCGATCATAAGCCATATGGGTCACGCACTGCATGTTGCCGCCAACCACTCTCTTCAAAACATCAGACCATCTCGTGGGTGCTTTTCCTCGCGCTCGCTTGCCCTCTATTTGGCCCAAGATAATTTGCCTTTCTAGGTCGTGCTTTTTAGACCGCATGATATGACCAAAGAAGCTGAGTGCGCGTTCTTGACATTTTGTAGAGAGCCGTGTGGTGATCTTCAGCTCCTCTAGGATAGACCTGTTGGTTCTCATAGCCGTCCAGGGTATGCGTAGGAGCCTTCGCCAACACCACATCTCAAAAGCGTCAATTTTTGCCCTGTCGCGACTTTTCAAGCTCCATGTCTCGGCACCGTAAACGAAGATCGAGAATACCAGAGATCGAGTCAAGCGCACCTTGGTTGAACGACGAATACTTCTGTTCCTCCATATCTTGTCGAGGTTCGCCATTGCACTTTTTGCAGAAAATGTCTCCAAAGTTAAAGTTTTTTTTATTTAAACTTTATTGCACAATACATAAAACTAATGTACAAATGGCGGATATAATGCCTAATGGCATTCTCTGCCAGTCAACCATCGGGCCAAACAGAGACATGTAAACATGGTGCAAGGAGAACAGAGGAATTTATTAGAACAATGGGAAACAACTGAACAATTAATAATTCTGATAAACTACATAAATAATACACAAATAAAAATACCATATGATTACTTTTATGTGATTGATTAATTTATTAAATGTAATTGTTTTATTGTAATTTCCTTGCTCTAATTTAATTAAGGTGTGTTAATTTTGATTATTTCATTGTAATGACCTGACATTTTTTATAATGTTGTAATTATTTTATTTTAATGTATAATGTTTATCTTTTGCTGACATCGTTTATTTATTTTCGTTTCTTTATATATTAATATCTTAGATAAAGGTAACGTATGTATATGTTATAGTCTCATGTAAACGTTCTGGTGTTACACTGTAAGTTTATATTGAAATAAATAAAAGAAAGATGCAAGATAGGTATCCATAGTACATTATCCGCAATACAAAATGTTTGTAGAACTGTGTCATTATCTACGATATCACCTTTGTATTGTGTGTACCTACTGTTAAATAATAAATAATATATAACACAAAAATAACATTTATTTAAATGTTTTTTGTTTCAAACATCATGGATCACAACACCTCAGGAAAGCAGCTGCTAGTATACAAGGGTTACACCTATTACCACACTACGTCTGATTCGAAGATCTGGCGTTGCACCAGTAGGTGTAAAGCTCCCATACATCTCACACGAGAGGGAGTCGTAATTAACTACGTCTCCTTACTCATGATCCTATGCCGCTAAAGTTCGAGATGGTTTGCTCATTAGAATGAATAAAACCGGGCAAGTGCGAGTCGGACTCGCGCACGAAGGGTTCCGTACCATAATGCAAAAAAAAGAACAAAAAAAAGCAAAAAAAAAACGGTCACCCATCCAAGTACTGACCACTCCCGACGTTGCTTAACTTTGGTCAAAAATTATGTTTGTTGTATGGGAGCCCCATTTAAATCTTTATTTTATTCTGTTTTTAGTATTTGTTGTTATAGCGGCAACAGAAATACATAATCTGTGAAAATTTCAACTGTCTAGCTATCACGGTCACGGTATCACGGTTCGTGAGCCTGGTGACAGACGGACGGACGGACGGACGGACGGACGGACGGACGGTCGGACGGACGGACGGACGGACGGACGGACAGCGAAGTCTTAGTAATAGGGTCCCGTTTTACCCTTTGGGTACGGAACCCTAAAAACTGTTAGGTGTGTGTTACGCAATAAAGCTAAGGTACCTACTACAGCCATAAGTCGCTCTCGCAAATAAATTAAAATTTATACCTATACATATTTTTTATCAGTATTAATAACTTATCGATTGATTACATTAATAAAGGCGTGATACTCGTAAATAATTATACAAAACCCGCTGTGATTACTCAAAATGTTCCAAACCCTTGTTTTTACTTTGTTTCAGTTGTTCAAAACAGAGCAGGAAAGCCTCTTATCATAATCGGGGGCTACAGTTTTTACAACAAACGAGGAGGGCTTCACAGTCTTAAGAGCATCTGGAGTTGCACCAACAGTAAACGGTGTCGCAGCAGCTTCCACATGATCGACGGTCATGTGTGTAAAGCCAACTTGGAGCACACTCACAAACCGCCTTTATTTTCTATACAAAACGGAGTGTATGTCAAACACTGTGCGGGATAAAATATCCGTCTAAGGATTATTAATTTTGTCTTCTTTAGTATAATTTTGATTAGTTACTTCAATTATATTGGTATGAAAAACAAACACCGTTTTGTTTTAATTTTCAATTTCTTGGGAACTTAGTTTTAGTACAAACGGCTTCATATATTTGATAGAAATTCATGCATGAGAGACTTGAGATTTCGAACAATTCTAGCAGAAAATATGTTATACCTACACTGTGGCCACGCTACTACGGTGATGGGTGGATATGTGTCAAATTTGATTTCTCCGAAAATTCAATTGTGTGTAATGTTGATTCCTTTCTGTGCATTCTCTCTTTTGCCTTTCATTTAAATCTTTATGATTCCTAGGCATTTGTCAAGTCTTAAAATCTTTTGAATCTCAATAATTTGAAGCTGCTTTACAGTCTCACTATTTACCTCATCATCTCTTTGCAGTGGTCCAAAATAAAGCGGGGAAAACTTTCGTCCTAATCAATGGCTACAGTTTCTATTCCACATATAAAGGACCTGTCCACTGTGGTCAGAGCTATTGGAGATGCACGAATAGTAAGCGGTGCCGCAGTGCGTTCAGCATGATGGACGGTAATATGTATAAAGCAAACCTGGAACACGGTCATAGGCCGCCTTCATTTTCAATAATAGATGGAGTATATATACGTAATACGAAGCGTCAGCGTCATATGACAAATTCGCCACTTAGAATTGAAGTGGACTTGGATAGGAATTTCGAGTAGATACAATTACCTATGATGGTATTGCCCTGAAGAGAGAGTAGGTTTCAGCAATCGGAATTAGAATCTCTTGCCTATGATTTAATACTTTGTAGGTATAAATAGAAGGATTATATCGGTATATACAAATATTTAATCTTAAGTATAAGAATTTTACTTAAGTTATCTATATAATAATTCTAGAATATAGGAATTGAGGCTGTTAAAATCATTTCAAAATAAATATTGATCAATTGAATATGCGCCTAACTTCAACATGAGGTTCTAATTGTAGAATTGAACAAAGCTTACTCTGCACGGATCTTGATGTCACAAAGTTTGAAGTACCGTGTCATAATATTTTCATTGAAATTCGACGTTTATGCCGATCCTCCATACTTTGTCTGTAAGGTCTGTGTAAAATTGGTCCAACTCTAGACTCTACTCTTCCATAATTTCCAGTGCAAATTGTCTGCAATGCCTCCGGGAAGCAGTTGGTTCTAGTCAACGGATATTCGTACTACTGCATCATCCCAGGAAAGAAGAAAGATGTCTGGGCCTGCACTAAAGGTCGGCCGTGCAAAGCAAGATTCCATATGAAATATCAAATATCAAATATCAAATATCAACATTTATTCAGCAAATAGGCCACAAGGGCACTTTTACACGTCAACATTGAATTTACATAAAAGCAAAAATAATAACATCAACAATTTTATAAATTAAAACTAACAATTTAATCTAACGTATTACAATTACTAAGAGATGTATATGGTCTCTTAATGTCGAATTACATACAAAATACAGATAAAAAAACACACACAAAAAATCTATAATATTTAGAGGTGTAAATGTCTCTAGGTGTCAGAACTATAAGATTATATAGTTTATCAAGTTATCCTTAGAGATGTATAGGGTCTCCAAGAGTCAATATCCTGTATAATTAATACATTCATTAAAAGAAAAGAAACATACGAGAACAGAATGAGGCGTCTCACTGTAATTAATTAATAAAAGTTACTAAGTATAATAGCTCGTGTTAGCTTAACAGACCAGTCTCCACAAACAGCACCCGTTCACGAGTATGACGCGTATCTCAGCCATCGCCTCCCTCAACCTTCATTCGGGAAAGTGGCGACCCGATCAACAACGCCACCGTAAGCAAAGACTTTTAAGCGAGCATGACATGTTCAAGCTACCGGCCTATATTAATATTAAAATTGTAATAACATGTAGCTGTAAGACACGGCATTTTGTGCTCATATGTTACATAAAAAGACAGTAATATAGCTTCACATAATTACTAGCCTAAGTTGACTTAGAGATGTAAAGGTCTCTAAGTGTCAGAAACATTAAAAATATAGGTAAGTATGTACAATCAAAAATAAAAATCAAATAAATAAATATGTACTTAGAGATGTATAAGGTCTCCAAGTGTCCAAAACTAAAATTAAATTAAACAATATAATCAAGCGAGAACATCATTGTCTCATGTGTCAATTCTACTGGACACTAGCATATTTAATTCAGTGTAAATAAAAAAACAATATTTATTTAATTCTTATTATACTAATGAAACCAATCAAGCTACCGGCTTAAAAGCATCTCTATCGTTTATAAAATCATTTACAGTGTAGTACGCCTTACATAACAAGGAGTGCTTAATGTGCGACTTAAATTTGTGAAGTGGTAAATTCACTACATCAGTGGGGACTTTGTTATAAAAACGTGTACAGTTCCCGACGAAAGACGTACTAACCTTACGGAGGCGGTGGGCGGGCACGGCAAGTTTATGTTTGTTTCTAGTGTTATAGTTATGGATATCACTGTTAACCTTGAATTCGTGGATGTTTTTCCGAACATACATAATATTCTCTAGTATGTATTGAGATGACAAAAGATTTGATAATGCTGCGTGCAACGCTCGATCATATGCACAAGCCGCCTTCTCATGTCTTAAGGGATGGGGTTTATTACAAATTTACTAGTAGGTAATCTTGATGTAACTGATCCAATAGTGACTCCTGTAATAGAGACCAGCTGTAACTATACTAAGTCTAAGTAATCTTAACAAAATGCATAGGAAGTTAACTATGTGGCCTTTTTAATAATTGCATTGAATATTGATAAGTCGTACTTATACGCATTTAGTTGCTTAAAATCATACTCATACTCATACTCATACTCATTTATTTATAATATTATTTCATATTACACGTCACAATTTTATTATAGATTACTACATTTTATAGATTAGATTATTATTACAGTTTCGGTTAGTGTCAAATTGTTAAATATGTCAATTAATTTTACAATAGTACGCATTATTCGAGTATAGATAAAAAAATAATTTAAATTTGATACATTAAATGTTATGTTGAATGTAAATTGAATCATAATTATAAATTGTAGAATTCATTCAGGCTATAGAAGGCATGGGAGAGGAGCCATTTTTTTAATTCCCGCGTAAATGAGTTCGACGGTTCTATTAAAGTAATGTCTATGGGCAATTTGTTAAATACTTTTGGGCCCAGTACCTGCATGGTCTTGGAGGACTTAGTCAGTCGGTGGCTGGCAGGGAGTAGGCGTTCTTTGCTTCCCAGGCGGGTACGGGTGAGCTTGCTTGTATTAAATGTGTGTCTATATGTGTGTACGTGTTTGGCAATGTTAAAAATGTATGGTAACGTTAGAATGTTGTTCTCGATAAAAAGTTGTTTGGCTGGTGATCCTGGGGGGGACAAGGATATTATTCTGACCGCACGTTTTTGTAAAGGCTTGGTCAAACATACGGCGCGACGCAGCGCCGCGTTCGCGCCGCGCGACCGCGGCACATGCTAACAGGTTACCGACGTCAAACAGACTGCGTCCCGCCGGTATCACGCCCCGCTTCTGTCGCGCCCCGCGCCGCGCCGTCCCTTGCGTCCACGCGGCGCGTGCGCAGCGCTGCGCCGCGCGGACGCGGCGGCCCGCCGCGTCGCGCTGGGTCACATCAGTCGGATCGGACTTTAGGCAGCGAGCGGTGCGCCGCGTTCCCGCGCGGCCGCGCCGCGTTCACGCGCGCGACGAGGGCGTGTTGAGAGCGTGAGACCGGCGCGATCGGCGCGCGCCCTGTTTGACCAGGTATCACGCGGCGCTGCGTCGCGCTCTGTGTTTGGCCAGGCCTTAAGACGAATACGCGATGCCAATCTAAGGATTGAAAGTCATTTTTGTACCTATTTCCTCAATAAAAATGTGATTTTATCTGATAATATAAATCTATTTTAATACAGTACTTAACATCACATCTTTTGTTAGCTTCCGAGCTATTCCAGCAGCTTTGAGCGGATCCCAAGGAGGCTTCCTTGGGATCTGTTCAAGAATGTTAATTCCTGAAGTAGGTACTTTTATTTCATTAATTCATTTATTCAAGAACCATTAGTATCATATTGCTGGGAAAAGGCACTCTCCTTTTCTTCTACATATCCATATCATATCACTTAGTCTCTCACCCGTATTTGTCGAAGGCGTCTAGCTCTTCCCGTGTTTTATTTTTCCAACTTTGTTATAGTGACAATCCTCCCCGACAGCCGTGGCAAGGAACTCGCGATATACGAAGGCTACTCATTCTACTGCGAGTCCCGCTCAGATACCAAGATTGTCTGGCGTTGTCGCACCCGGCTCTGCAGGGCAAGGTTCCACTCGAATCAGGATCGACGAGTGATTCGATACGCGTGCTTGCATGAACACGCGCCTCCGCCATATGTAATCAGAAACGGCATTTTCTATAAGCTCTAGGGTTTGAAATGTACGCAAAGCCGAAAACCAGGGATTAAGTGTGACTGCTATACGGGAATGGATAATCAAACTCTGGATTTTTTAAATTACTGTGATCGGATGCGATTTATTTGGCATCCAATTAATGAGGTAGTTCGCAGGGCTTTGGTTTCAGTAAACGTTCTTTGTGTCCTGGAGCCTCTGGGTTTGTGCCGTTCGGATGGCGAAAGGCCAGATGGCCTTACGTTGATTCCTTGGCAGATGGGTCAGTGCCTGTTATGGGATGCAACGTGTTGTGTTAGCACTTTTGCCCCCGTCAAATCTGAGTCACACCATCAGCTGCTGGTTCGGCTACGAAGTAGGTACTTACTGATAAAAAAGCTTATTTTGAAATAAAAAATATATGTGAGCAAAATTGCGTTTTACTAATGATCAAGAGTAGTTAATACTACGAAGCCTATAATGATTATCCCATTTAATTAAGGACATTCGTCCGCCCATATTTTATTCTCTGTAAGACTGGAAATTACCTGGAAATACAATAAATCTATTTACTTCCTAATTTCTAATAATCTTCCATTTTGCAGTTGCGTCTTTGGACTTCCGTGGTATGTTATATCTAGAACCATTCGGTCCCAAATCTTCTGGGGCCTTTCTTGCGGTCTGGTATAATCCAGCTGAAGATTTTTTGATCAGCGATGTCATATATTCTTTACAAGTTCTTTTGTGACTGCCGCTGATTACTCTGCTGATGTCTTTATTTTCCAGTTCAAATGGTTCGCAATTCACAAGGCAAGGATATCATCATACACGGAGGGTTCACATTTTACTGCGAAGCTAAGCGACAGTACAAGGATGTTTGGCGTTGCACGGCTGGAAGGAAATGCAAGGCTCGCTTCCATCTCACCACGGACCTTGAAATTATCAGACCTAATTTTGAACATGATCATCTGCCGCCTAAGTTCTATGTAACTGACGGGCTCATTTATAAATATAGTGGCTAATGGAAAATTGTAATTTTTATATTTCATTTTTACAAGTATTAATCAAAGGCAAATGCCGTGAAAAACATACACGCAAATTAGACTATTATATAGCTTTTTTTTTTATTATGAATGGGCTTACTCATGGCCACAGACTAGCCGAGGCGTAGACGTGGCCTACGATGGAGCGAGCTCGCCCAGAAGGTGCCTGTTCACTCTTGATTTGAAGGTTGCCGGGTTATAAGAACACGGAAATATAGACGCCGGCAAGGAATTCCATTCCTTGGCAGTGCGCATAAGGAAAGTAGAAGCAAAGCGCTTCGTGCGAATTGGTGGAATATCTACCAAGTAAGGATGGAAACCGGCCGTGCGTCTAAAAGTCCGATGGTAGAATGGGGACGGTGGAATAAGCTCGTGTAGCTCTTGGGCACACACCCCAACAGCTTTAGTTAAACAGGTGTCGTTGCACTTTATACGTCGACATATTGTTGAGTGGTATCTTTTTTAGGACAACAAATAAATATGTCAGATATTGAACATCTTCTGTCAGGTTTAAGGTTGCGTTGTTATTTCTAATAAATATAATTTCTTATTTTATATACTTTGATATAGTTGAAGTCGTTATTGGCATGTACAAACGCCACACGCCAATCTTACGTGAATTTTTTCACAACTAAGCGGGTTGTAACCGTGATCATCTCTAACAACTTAATTATTTCAGAGTTTTGCGAGATACCAGTTCAATTGGTGAGAACGCTGAATGGAAAAGAGATGGCGCTGCTAGACGGTTTCACCTACTATCCCGACTGGCGGGGCACGACCACTCGCTCGTTTCGCTGCACAAAGGGAAAAGCCTGCAAGGCTAGATTCAGCATGACAACTGTCGACTATACCATCAACAGGCATTACCTCTATCATAGCCATCCTAAGTCGAATTACATTATACAAGATGGCGTGTTTTTAAAAGTAGTTTAATGTAAGTAACTAAATAATGTGAATTCTGAATTTTCACCACTGGCAATCCAGCTTCGTCAGTAGAAAAAGCTGCAAATAAAAAAAATGCAGGCGCGAAAAAGGATTTCCCATACAAATTTTGAATTTCGCTTCTTTTTCTATTGAAAGAGTTGGTTTGCCACTATATTTATTTCCTTTTTGTACATGTACTTATAAATAAACAATAATAGGTTTACTGGCTAGTATTTACTTCAAGACACTGTCCTCATTATCTTAAGATAGAGCAAAAAATATACCTATTATATGAAAACACCTGTTATTTTTTTTTTGTAACTATATTTTTTTCCCTGCCCATAAAAATCTGTAACAAATTCTTAAAAGCGGTAATAAGCCTATATGTGTGCTGAGAATTCAGTCAAAGAACAAATCTGTAACTGTATATAATTTCGTTCCAGCTATTATTGTCTTAGCCAATTCCCGATACAGTGGCAAGCGTCTCATCATGTACAACGAATACACGTACTATTGCAAGAAGCAGAGCAAAAAATCCAAATTGAACAACTGGTACTGTTCGACACACAACTGCAAGGGATGTAACGCTAAACTGACGTTGGATGAGGATTATAGAATAAAGCATTTTGAGAATAAGCATACACACCCACCCGCCAAATATTATTTACATGAAGGGAAATATTTCAAAATATAGTATAAATTGTATATAAATATGTTTGGACCTTGCATTAGTACGCTATTAAATTTCGTTTTGATATAAATTTTGAATGTAGTCGCTCTTTTAAAGGTGTTTTTATTTTAGGCTAAAGATAAAGTATTCTTTACAATTTTGGTATGTATTTGGAAAAGAGACCTCTAGGTAGTTAGATAGTTTGTTTTACTTTTATCTTAATCACTTACACACACCTGAAATTCACAATTTTGTTGCAATTTCGTATTATTTACCTACAATTACCCAGAATGCGTCTTTCCGTTTCCTATTTAATATGTGATGCTAGTTTTTCCTTTCATACTTATCAATAAGTTGTGTGTCTAAGTTAAATTACGGGTGCATGCATACTTTGTTAAAATATTTTACTCAAAAGTTCTTCACGTCTTTCAATTATAGGCAAACTTATTTTCCTTGTATTAATTATAGCAAATTATATACTTATAGTTTACTTTTATTTGGTCAATAAATAGATTTAAATATTTTTATTTTATTTTATCCGTAGGTTTTTTTTTTTGCAAAATTAGAGTGCAATCTCCATTTTATAGTTTAGAGATAGGTCATACCTATTACCTACTGATGTCACACTTATCAAATCAAACTTTAGATTTAAGCATCGTCTTCCGGTTTCGAACGAATAGATAGGAAAAAGGAGGTATTTGTAGCACAAACAAATCTGTAAGAATATCATTGAAGTTTTATTACTAACACAATATTTCAGGACTAACCAGCCACTTCACTCAACTACCCACGGGTCGGTATCTCCTTCATATTGGTGAGAACACCTATTCCTCCAAAGCAAGAAACTTGGAGGATGGAAGTACGTGGTACTGTTCAAAACGCGTCAGGAAAGGTTGTCGTGCCGCCGTCAAAGTGTATAATGGAGAACTCATATCCATCCGAGGCGAGCATTCTCACTAAGAAAATCATAATATATATCAGAAAAGATATGCTAGAGTTGGGATGTGGTCGTCATTTCGATTGGCGTGAGGCGAGTTCGAATCTTCGGTCAACCGAGAAATAAGTGACTTTGATATTCGATGCAATTTCGAGTTTCACCCATTTGTGCTAGTCAAATCTTAATATTTGAGACTGCGAAATTTGTTTTTGCGTAATTTGTTTGTATAGATGTATATAAAAAATTTGAAAAAAATACTTAGCGGAATTGAAAATAATGATTTTTTTATCTTATTGAATTTTGTAAGAATATCTTAGAAATTTTATTACTTGACACTATTTTTCAGAACTAACCAGCAGCCACTTCACTCAACTACCTTCGGGTCGCTATCTCCTCCATATCGGTGAGAACACGTATTCTAAAGCGAAAGACACGAAGGATGGAAGTACGTGGTACTGTTCAAAACGTATCAGCAAAAGTTGTCGTGCTGCCATCAGAGTGTATAATGGAGAACTCATATCCATCCGAGGCAAGCATTCTCACTAAGAATATCATATCAGAAAACAACAATTTAATACGAATGGTGCACTTAAATCTAAATGGCCTTTTCTACCAGTCAACCATAGGGCCAAACAGAGATACTTATAATTGGTGCAATGAGAAAAAAAAAACAATGAATTAAAAATATGAATTGTATATAATCACAACCAATATGGAGTAACTAATGACCCCATTGCGTAACCGCTGACCTCTTTATCACGTAAACTTGTTGATTGTTTAGAAAAAATGCAAAAAATAGAAAGTCAGTGATATCATCTTTTATTTACCGCTAATACAAAATTCAGACAGGCTGCACTTCTTTTAGTATTATTGTAGAGTATTAATATACGTATCCCGAAAACTGTAATTAGAGAAATGTAAGTTTAGAAATATAAAAACTTGCCAAAAAAGCTTCACAATTGCTCTATTCACCCCGTGATTTTTAGTGACCCTGATGAGCGGTAGGTACTTAATGGTTGGCTCCCATTCATTATATTCATATTCAACAAACGAAACGACGACGAGCAGTCCTTATGGTACTGTTCCACGACACGACGGTGAGTCGGAAATGTCCAGTCTTGGTCAAGATGGCCCGAGGATACAATGTGGCTTATACATATCATTTGCATACATTCAAGGACTTTGTCATATTCACGGTATTTGTAGCGCTAACATATTTTTAAGAATATCATTGAAGTTTTATTAGTAACACTCTTTCAGAACTAACCAGCAGCCACTTCATTCAACTATCCACGGGTCGGTGTCTCCTCCATATCGGTGACAACACGTATTCTAAAGCGAAAGACACGAAGGACGGAAGTATCTGGTATTGTTCAAACTGGATTATGAAAGGTCGTGTTTCTGTCAAAGTGTTTAATGGAAAAATAATATCCTTCCGAGGCGAGCATTTCTCACTAAGATGATCATATCAGAAAACCTTCATTGGTTGAGATAAGTACGCTGGAGTAGATGTGGTTGTGCGGTCGTGATTTCAATTGGCGCGCGGCGAGTTCTTTGTAACGAGAAATATTTAAGTGACTTTGATACCTATTCGATTCAATTACAGTTTGTGTATTCGATAATTTTTAATAAAAAAAAACCTACTTCTATGGGGCCCGGTGAAAGATTTTGGTAGATGGTGCACTATGTAGAAAAGGAGGTAAAACCACCCACTTTCTAGTAGCATTTCGTTTCCGTAAGGGTCGTAGTTCTAGCCTAACCTAACCCACTTCTCTGATAGCAGTTCGGTTCTGTGAGGATCGCAGTTCGAACCTAATCAAACCCACTTTTCTAGTAGCATTTCGTTTCTGTAAGGCTCGCAGTTCTAACCAAACCTAACCCACTTTTGTTCGGTTCTGTGAGGATCGCAGTTCAAACCTAACCTAATCCGAGTCAGATTCTGAGTCCAGGTCCGGGTCCGAACCGAATCCGGGTACGAATCCGGGTCCCAGTCCAAGTCAAAATCGAAATTCGAAATCACCATACGTGTACTATGCGTCGTTGAAGAGTTCTGTTCTGTTCATCATCAGCAGTTCCACTTCATCAAATGCGACAGTTTTTAATGTAAATGCTTGATTTTATGGTGAAAATACAGAAAGCCTTTAAGATTTGAGGAGTTCCCTCGATTCCTTATGGATCCAATCATCAGAACTCGAGCTGGACAGAAATGTGGCTTAAAAACTAAATTTGCTTAACAAACATAACGAAGAGGACAAATCGCCAAACGTGAACTATGCGTCGTTGAAGAGTTCTGTTCTGTTCATCATCAGCAGTTCCACTTCATCAAATGCGACAGTTTTTAATGTAAATGCTTGATTTTATGGTGAAAATACAGAAAATTCTATACGTATGCCTTTAAGATTTGAGGAGTTCCCTCGATTCCTTATGGATCCAATCATCAGAACTCGAGCTGGACAGAAATGTGGCTTAAAAACTAAATTTGCTTAACAAACATAACGAAGAGGAAAAATCGCCAAACGTGAACTATGCGTCGTTGAAGAGTTCTGTTCTGGTCATCATCAGCAGTTCCATTTCATCAAATGCAACAGTTTTCAATGAAAATGCTTGATTTTCTGATGTAAATACAAAAATCTCTATACGCATGCCTTTAAGATTTGAGGAGTTCCCTCGATTCCTCGTGGATCCCATCATCAGAACTCGAGCTTGACAAAAATGTGGCTTAAAAACTTAACTTGCTTAACAAACATAACGAAGAGGACAAATCGCCAAAGGTGAACTATGCGTCGTTGAAGAGTTCCGTTCTGATCATCATCAGCAGTTCCACTTCATCAAATGTCACTTTTTTGGATGTATATGCTAATTTTGTTGATAAAAACCCAAAAATCACTATGTGTATGCCTTTAAGATTTGAGGAGTTCCCTCGATTCCTCATGGATCCCATCTTCAGAACTGGGTTTTGACAAAAACGGGACCAATCTGTATGTATATACATACAATCAAAAAAAGAATTTTTAAAATCGGTCCAGTAATGACGGAGATATGGAGTAACAAACATAAAAAAAAAACATACAATCGAATTGATAACCTCCTTCTTAACCGACTTCCAAATCTCGAAGAAGGAGGTTATCAATTCGGTTGTATGTTTTTTTTTATTTTTTTTATTTTTATTTTTTTTTATGTTTGTTACTCCATAACTCCGTCATTACTGGACCGATTTTGAAAATTCTTTTTTTGATTGAATGTATATGCATACAGATTGGTCCCGTTTTTGTCAAAACCCAGTTCTGATGATGGGATCCATGAGGAATCGAGGGAACTCCTCAAATCTTAAAGGCATACACATAGTGATTTTTGGTTTTTTATCAACGAATCAAGCATATACATCCAAAAAAGTGACATTTGATGAAGTGGAACTGCTGATGATGATCAGAACGGAACTCTTTAACGACGCATAGTTCACGGTTGGCGATTTGTCCTCTTCGTTATGTTTGTTAAGCAAGTTAAGTTTTTAAGCCACATTTTTGTCAAGCTCGAGTTCTGATGATGGGATCCATGAGGAATCAAGGGAACTCCTCAAATCTTAAAGGCATGCGTATAGAGATTTTTGTATTTACATCAGAAAATCAAGCATTTTCATTAAAAACTGTCGCATTTGATGAAGTGGAACTGCTGATGATGATCAGAACAGAACTCCTCAACGACGCATAGTTCACGTTTGGCGATTTTTCCTCTTCGTTATGTTCGTTAAGCAAGTTAAGTTTTTAAGCCACACTTTTGTCAAGCTCGAGTTCTGATGATGGGATCCATAAGGAATCGAGGGAACTCCTCAAATCTTAAAAGCATACGTATAGAATTTTCTGTATTTTCATCATAAAATCAAGCATTTACATTAAAAACTGTCGCATTTGATGAAGTGGAACTGCTGATGATGACCAGAACAGAACTCTTCAACGACGCATGGTACACGTCTAGTGATTACGAATTTCGATTTTGACTTGGACTGGGACCCGGACTCGGACTCATAACCGGACCCGGACCTGGACTCGGATCCAGATTCGGACCCGGACTCGGACCCGGACTCGGACTTATACCCGGACCCGGACCTGGACTCGAATCCAGATTCGGACCCAGACTCGGACCCGGACTCGGATCCTGACTCGGACCCGGACTCGGATCCGGTCTGGGATCCGGACACGGACACGGACCCGGCCTCGGACCCGGACTCGGACCCACACTCGGACCCGGACTCGGACTCATACCCGGACCCGGACCTGGACTCGGATCCAGATTCGGACCCGGACTCGGACCCGGACTCGGACCCGGACTCGGACTCATACCCGGACCCGGACCTGGACTCGGATCCAGATTCGGACCCGGACTCGGACCCGGACTCGGATCCTGACTCGGACCCGGACTCGGATCCGGTCTGGGATCCGGACACGGACCCGGTCTCGGACCCGTACTCGGACCCACACTCGGGCCCGGACTCGGACTCGGACCCGGACTCGGACCTGGACTCGGACCCGGGCTCGGACCCGGACTCGGACCCGGACTCGGACTCGGACTCGGACTCGGACCCGGACTCGGACCCGGACCTTAGCCCGGAAAACCACTATGATACCTTAACTAAATAAACCACTATGATTACCTACCATAAAATGTAGGTATAAAGTATGATGATGCCAATTTTACACCGCACCGCATGCGCCATTAAGTGGGTTAGGTTAGGTTTGAACTGCGATCCTCACAGAACCGAACAAGGGTTAGGTTAGGTTGAAACTGCGACCCTTACAGAAACGGAATGCTACTTGAAAAGTGGGTTTGATTAGGTTCGAACTGCGATCCTCACAGAACCGAACTGCTATCTGAGAAGTGGGTTAGGTTAGGCTAGAACTACGACCCTTATGGCTCCTCTACACGATGGGCCAACGCCGGCCACTCCAAGGGACGCATTTATGCGTTAGAGGTAGCACGTTATATTGCTATCTCTTTCTACCGCATGGCTGCGTCCCTTGGAGTGGCCGGCGTTGGCCCATCCTGTAGAGGAGCCATCACAGAAGCGAGATGGTAGTAGAAAAATGGGTGGTTTTACCTCCTTTTCTACATAGTGTACTATCTACTATAATCTTTCACCGGCCCCCAAAGAATTCGGTTTTTTTTTCTTAAAAATTATTATTTTTATTTTTTTTATTTTTTTTATTTTTTATGTTTGTTACTCTATATCTCCGTCATTACTGGACCGATTTTGAAAATTATTTTTTTGATTGAATTATATACATTCAACAGATTGGTCCCGTTTCTGTCAAAACCCAGTTCTGATGATGGGTTCCATGAGGAATCGAGGGAACTCCTCAAATCTTAAAGGCATACATATAGTGATTTTTGGGTTTTTATCATCAAATCAAGCATATACATCCAAAAGAGTGACATTTGATGAAGTGGAACTGCTAATGATGATCAGAACGGAACTCCTCAACGACGCATAGTTCACGGTTGGCGATTTGTCCTCTTCGTTATGTTTGTTAAGCAAGTTCAGTTTTTGAGCTGCATTTTTGTCAAGCTCGAGTTCTGATGATGGGATCCATGAGGAATCGAGAGAACTCCTCAAATCTTAAAGGCATGCGTATAGAGATTTTTGTAATTACATCAAAAAATCATGCATTTTCATTAAAAACTGTCGCATTTGATGAAGTGGAACTGCTGATGATGATCAGAACAGAACTCTTCAACGACGCATAGTTCACGTTTCGCGATTTTTCCTCTTCGTTATGTTTGTTAAGCAAGTTAAGTTTTTAATGCACATTTTTGTCAAGCTCGAGTTCTGATGATGGGATCCATAAGGAATCGAGGGAACTCCTCAAATATTAAAGGCATGCGTATAGAGATTTTTGTATTTACATCAGAAAATTAAGCATTTTCATTAAAAACTGTCGCATTTGATGAAGTGGAACTGCTGATGATGATCAGAACAGAACTCTTCAACGACGCATAGTTCACGTTTGGCGATTTTTCCTCTTCGTTATGTTTGTTAAGCAAGTTAAGTTTTTAAGCCACATTTTTGTCAAGCTCGAGTTCTGATGATGGGATCCATAAGGAATCGAGGGAACTCCTCAAATATTAAAGGCATACGCATAGATTTTTTTGTATTTTCATCATAAAATCAAGCATTTACATTAAAAACTGTCGCATTTGATGAAATGGAACTGCTGATGATGACCAGAATAGAACTCTTCAACAACGCATGGTACACATTTGGTGATTACGAATTTCGATTTAGACTTGGACTGGGTCCCGGACTCGGACCCAGAACCGGACTTATACCCGGATCCGGTTCGGACCCGGACCCGGACCTGGACTCGAACCCGGGCTCGGACCCGGACTCGGACCCGGACTCAGACCCGGACTCGGACCCGGACCTTGACCCGGAAAACCACTATGATACCTTAACTAAATAAACCACTATGATTACCTACCATAAAATGTGTAAGTATATAAGTATAATGATGCCAATCTTACTAGCCCCTCCCGCTTAAACCCCCGTACACCGCACCGCATGCGCCGTTAAGTGGGTTAGGTTAGGTTTGAACTGCGATCCTCACAGAACCGAACTGCTATCAGAGAAGTGGGTTAGGTTAGGCTAGAACTACGACCCTTACAGAAGCGAAATGCTAGTAGAAAAGTGGGTGGTTTTACCTCCTTTTCTACATAGTGTACCATCTACAATAATCTTTCACCGGCCCCCATAGAAGTCGGTTTTTTTTTCTTAAAAATTATCTACATAGTGTACCATCTACAATAATCTTTCACCGGCCCCCATAGAAGTCGGTTTTTTTTTCTTAAAAATTATTTATTTTTATTTTTTTATTTTTTATGTTTGTTACTCCATATCTCCGTCATTATTGGACCGATTTTGAAAATTCTTTTTTTTTATTGTATGTATATGCATACAGATTGGTCCCGTTTTTGTCAAAATCCAGTTCTGATGATGGGATCCATGAGGAATCGAGGGAACTCCTCAAATCTTAAAGGCATACATATAGTGATTTTTGTGTTTTTATCAACAAATCAAGCATATACATTCAAAAACGTGACATTTGATGAAGTGGAACTGCTGATGATGATCAGAACGGAACTCTTCAACGACGCATAGTTCACCTTTGGCGATTTGTCCTCTTCCTTATGTTTGTTAAGCAAGTTTTTAAGCAACATTTTTGTCAAGCTTGAGTTCTGATGATGGGATCCATGAGAAATCGAGGGAACTCCTCAAATTTTAAAGGCATGCGTATAGAGGTTTTTGTATTTTCATCAGAAAGTCAAGCATTTTCATTCAAAACTGTCGCATTTGATGGAGTGGAACTGCTGATGATTATTAGAACGGAACTCTTCAACGACGCATAGTTCACGTTTAGCGATTTGTCCTCTTCGTTATGTTTGTTAAGCAAGTTTAGTTTTTAAGCCACATTTCTGTCAAGCTCGAGTTCTGATGATGGGATCCATAAGGAATCGAGGGAACTCCTCAAATCTTAAAGGCATACGTATAGAATTTTTTGTAAATTCATCATAAAATCAAGCATTTACATTAAAAACTGTCGCATTTGATGAAGTGGAACTGCTGATGATGATCAGAACAGAACTCTTCAACGACGAATAGTACACGTTTGGTGATTTCGAATTTCGATTTTGGCTTGGACTGGGACCCGGACTCTGACCCGGACTCGGACCCGGACTCGGACCCGGACTCGGGCCCAGATTCGGACCCGGACTCGGACCCGGACTCGGACCCGGACTCTGACCCGGACTCGGACCCGGACTCGGACCCGGACTCGGGCCCAGATTCGGACCCGGACTCGGACTCAGAGACCTGGACCTTGACCCGGAAAATCACTATGATACCTAAACTAAATAAACCGCTATGATTACCTACCATAAAATGTAGGTATATAGTATGATGATGCCAAACTCCTCCCGCTCAAACCCCCGTACACCGCACGGCATGCGCCGTTAAGTAGGTTAGGTTAGGTTTGAACTGCGATCCTCACAGACCAAACAAAAGTGGGTTAGGTTTGATTAGAACTGCGGGCTTTACAGAAACGAAATGCTACTAGAAAAGTGGGTTTGATTAGGTTCGAACTACGATCCTCACAGAACCGGACTGCAATCAGAGAAGTGGGTTAGGTTAGGCTAGAACTACGACCCTTACGGAAACGAAATGCTACTAGAAAGTACTGGTTTTACCTCCTTTTCTACATAGTGCACCATCTACCATAATCTTTCACCGGGCCCCATAGAAGTCGGTTTTTTTTTCTTAAAAATTATTTGAGATTTGGAAGTCGGTTAAAAAGCAGATTGCAGGGCTAGCTCAACCTGTACCTACTTTATTGCTTACCATTATGAGTATACTTATTAAGAGCGAAGCGCTGAGAAGCGGGTAGCTAAATAAATATGGTTTAAACATTTTTTGGACGAGTTATGCCACTTTCCTGGACGTTGCAAATAAACGATACTTTATCATTATCGGTATGTCAAAACCCCTTACTTTTTATATTTGTATGTGACAGTCTTACTGCGGTATTCGAACTTCAAGATATTCACAAGAGACGACACGTACTAGATCCATTCTAGATATGTTATGTTATGTGTCTTGTGTTATAGTTTAGATATCAACTAGTTCTCTTTTGCAGCGCAATTCGGGCAATTAATGTCACTTTTACGTTAGATAGCGTAAGATATCTATTAGATGTGAATACAACATATCGTTATCGTATCTTGGCGTGATGTCTAATAGATGTCTATTTCAAAATCCGAATCGCGCCCTTAGAAAAATTTAAGTTACAAAATCGGTAACTTTTGTAATGTCCACAGAAGAAAAGCTCGTTTTCTCGAACGTTTTTGACCCATTTGTGCTAGTCATCACTACTAGCTAACACGATTGCCACCTCACGGCCAAATCAGAAATAGTAGTTTGTGTTACAAGGGATCAAAATGATATATTTCCGTCAAGGGGGGAAATTAAATCCTGAATGAAGCGATGGATTCTACAATAGAATCTCGAACGTAGTGAGGGATTCTAAAGTAGAATCCTAAGCGTAATGAGGGATTCAAGTGTTAACGCCCAAGACGAAATAATTTTGATACCGTGTGACACATACTGCTTTTCACATCAACTATGAGGAAAATAAAGAAATCTTAGTGTTGACACGATCTGATGCTTAAACAGATTATTTAAGCTAAAAAAATAATGTACAAAAAAATTTAAAAATAGTGTGCTGGAACAGAAAAGTGCTACTTTGATCCCTCCCAGCAGGGAGGAAAAGTGCCACTTTGATCCCTCCTAGCAGGGAAGAAAAAGCCCATTTCCGAATAGGTGGTGTGAAAATAAAATTAGGTCGTTTTATTTTAGCTCGGTTTGCATCAGACTGGCTCGTTTTTGTATATTTTGTGTATGTATAGTGATTCACGTGATTTTATAAAAAAATATTGAATATTTAAAGAATGAATTTCATTTATTTTTCGTATTTTGTTTTACATGAAACATACTTAATAAGTAATTTAGCGATTTTCGAAGTTTTATTTATTAAAACGTAGCGTCCCTTATTACAAGATGGACTGTGAGAAGGGCAGAGCGCTAAGGGATAACCCCGAGAAGCAAATTTAGTACATACATCTACACCAGTTTTCTCTATTATGGCAATCACTAAGGAAGAAAAATATTCATCATTGCACATCGCTTCGCTGATATGTTATTTGACAAATCTAAAATATATCGTTGTATTTTCAGGTTACCAATTGATTCCTCTACGCAGCGGCGGTCACCTGCTAATGGTCGGATCTCACTCATACTCGACAAATTGCAAGAATATACACGACAAGTCCTTATGGTACTGTTCTAAGAGGGTGAGTCGGAAGTGTCGAGCCTCGATCAAGATGGCAAGAGGATACATTGTCGCTTACATTGGAGAACATTCGCATCCATAGCTTTAAGTAGTTTTGACGACCAGTCTGGCCTAGTGGGTAGTGACCCTGCCTGAAGCCGATGGTCCTGGGTTCGAATCACAGTAAGGGCATTTATTTGTCTGATGACACAGATATTTGTTCCTAAGTCATGGTTGTTTTCTATGTATTTAAGTACATATTTAAATATTATATATATCGTTGTCTGAGTACCCACAACACAAGCTTTCTTGAGCTTACTGTGGGACTTAGTTAATCTCTGTTTAAGAATGTCCTATAATATTTTTTATTTTTTTAAAGTAAGTAGATACTTTTTGTACTGGACTGACTGACTGAAATAGCATGACATTCATTCGTTTCCGTGAAAATACGATGGAAAATAATTATGCACAACATCTGTACATTCTGTAACAGCTTAACAAAAAGTGATGGTTGTAAATGTAGAACAATTAAGCCTGTAAAAAATATCCACTTTTGAACGTGTATTTTAGAGATTTATCTATATTTACTTATTTTTATACTTTTGGCGCGTTGTTTCATCCGCTGGATGCTGACTATACGTCATATCGTAAAATACGTAGGTTCCTACCGATACTTAAATACAATTTTATTATATTGGGTTAAATAATACTCGTGAATAGATACAAATTGAATCGAAGTAGCTACGGATTTTGTTTTGTTTTTAAAACGAATAAAATAAAATAACTATTTTTCACTAGGTATAGATACACTAAACGCTAACTACATCAACTTTCATAGCTACATTATGTGCACAGTTGGAGCTGTCGGACTAGAATGAGTTTTGTTTTACGAATAAGTAGGTACAAAAACACATACATAAAGAGGAAAAAAAGATAACATGTAATTACGTGGCAAATTTCGCCCTGTTTGTCCTGATTGCAGAGTGACTCAAAAATATGTTGTCAATTTTTTTCATGTGCATATTACTGATTATTTTAATAAAGTTTTGTATTTGTATAACACAGCGTAAGATAATCGTATTATTTACAAAAAAAATTGTCGTCGCATTTTTGGGCCATCCTTGTAATGTACGTAGAATATTATATGTTTATAATTATAAGAGATTTTACTTGTGATACGTAATTTTACATTAGACGTAGGTAAGTAAAAGTATTGATTATCATGTGTCATACATTTACCTGTTTTCTTAACTAGTCTTATTTTGGCCAGTAACCAAACACACATATTATACATATAATTTTAGTTTTTAACGCATTTATTAATGTATTGATTTAAACTATCACAATTTATGAACTGTTAAAGTAAGACTTAACGGGACTTATTATGTACAAAGATTTTATATATTTGTTCAATGTGATGTCAGGAAATATAAATTAGATTGTAGGGAAGACCTGACGGTCGTCTATCATGTCAAAATGTAAGTATAAATTCATTTGAAATAAGCTAGGCTAGGCCTACACTAGTTTTTACTTCCTTCAATTATGACATTTTGGTTTTGATTTTTATATGTGTTTTCTTCCAGAATTAATGAATGAATAATTGTACAACTTACCCTGTGACAATTGTGAGTCGTCGGCTTTAATAGAATAGTTTTTTTAAATTAATTACATCAAGAATTACGCATTATATTATTATTTCTATTTCTTTTATTCTATTTTTGCTTTTTAACCCATAGAATATACAACGCTTTCAATAATACAGTTAATGGTTTCCAGGACTTATTTTCCTACGAATCTCCGAAAAGAAATGGGAATGTGTCTATAAAAAGGAACGCTACACACATAGGCACTCAAAAATCCCGATTTCAATGAACCCCAGTATGCTAAACTGCGATGTGTCATGGATTTGTGTCAGGAAATGGGACAAGAAGTGTCCAGCACTTTTGTTGACCAAAGGTACATCTGTTACGGGACAGTCCTATCAGCATAATCATAGATGAAGTTACTTATACCCGTGACATGATTTTCGAGTTATGGTCAAGGAACTATTAAATTAATTTTACGTAAATGATTGGTATACCTAGATTAAAAGGTTAGGGACAATATGTACCTAAATTAAAAGAATGTGTTTTGTTCTGAATCTTGCGGAAAGAGCGAGTTTTCCTATTATCTAAAAAAATGCCATGTTTAGTGTCATTACCCAGCTAGAATAACGGTATTAATACAGTGAAACCTGGATAAGTGAGATCTCAAGGGACGAGCAAATTTGTCTCAGTTAAAGAGGTTTCACACTTACCCAGGCTCCCAGTTAGCCAGGTACAAATAAATTTCTGTCTCATTTACAGAGGGTTCCATTAATAGAGGTGAGAATAGAGCATATTTCAGTTATATAGGTGGTTAATAAGGTATTTAGTAGTTATCTTTAAAAATATTTAAGGTAAAAATAATCCTTGTCCCTAAATATATTTTAAACTGGTTAAATATAATCTTTGAATTGTATTTTGAATCATTCTCTAAAGGATAGATATTTCAAAATTAAATTAAATTGGATACGGACTTCATTGCGTATTAGAAATTTAATAAATAAAAAAATATTTTTTCGTGTTACTTATCAAAATTTCAGCTTTCGTTTCGATAGTTTTAATTTTAACTACTTACATAAATTAACTAAATCAAACTTGAAGTTATTTAGACATAATTAGGCAAATGCGGAATTTGTGGATAGACTAAGAGTTAGTAAGAATACGGAAATTGTTCAATGAAGTCCAAGTTAGAGAGGTCATAGATTGACGTTATCTCAGATACAGAAGTTAATTCCCTATAACATTCTAAAAAACAAGTAGGAAAATGTAATCTTATAAATATAGTCTCAGTAAAAGAGGTAAAATACACTCTCTGTCTCAATTATAGAGGTAATGTGATTATAAAATCACAACAACGAATCCCAGTTATAGAGGTTCGTTTTTTCTCAGTAACAGAGGTAATTAAGTGCTAAAGTGTCGGGACCGCACCATGAGTCCCAGCTATAGAGGTTTCTCACTTATCCAGGTCCCACTTAACCAGGTTTCACTGTATATACCGGATGGCAACCTCAGCCGCATTGTTGTTGCGAACATACTGCTGCGATTTTCGCAGGCAGGCGCCGTCACTGTCAGTGCTTGATCGTTCTGATCGCGGCCGTAATGCGGTTACGAACGTCACTCATTTTATCAATACCTCTACCCTACTCATTGATCATCAATCGAATATGTGTTAGGTACCTTTTTTTCATTAATTATTTTTTATGTCGTTTTATTTTATTCCAGGAATGTGTTGTCCGTAAATGCGTGTATTAAATAAAATATTTAGCAAAATTTATTGATAGACATAATTTATTTAAAAGACAGCTATTGACCCTGCTGTAAGGTCTGTTTCTCTGTTCAACACTCTTCCACCCGATTTTAGGAATATGGCTGCTGACGCCGCTGTGTTTCCGTTTTCTGGTTTTGCTCAGGTAACATACCTATGAGACCTCGGAACTCCATTTCTTAACTATTATCTTATCTAATTAATTTTCCAGATGCGGAGTTCGTGCCGACCAAAACTGGCAACCTGTTGCTACGGATCGGAGAACACACGTTTCACTCCAATTTTAATATTCGCGACGTGAAATCTAGCAAATCACGTCGCTGGTACTGCTCGAAAAGGAAGAAGCGCTGTCAAGTCATCGCAGTGACTATGGGAGAGACCATCTTGTCTATCAAGGGCACACATTGTCATTAATGAGAAATTATGTATCATATATTACAGTATTGGCGTAAGCTTCTTGTACAGGGAAATGCAGACTACGGTTTTTTCTAAATTATGCACATTGCACGTTGTGATGGCTTTAGCAGTTAGAAAACCAAAAACTAGGGAAGGATATTTATCAGAAATTTGTTGGTGTAGATTCCTTATTTCATTTGTGACAAAAACAAACCCACCTTTCAGTGATCTTAGATTGTACTCAATTGTGTACTTACAGTTGGAGTACTCTGGTAGGACCTTAAAACCTAATGGTAGAGGAGCAGGAGATGCTAATTTTGGAGTTACTCGAGCGTCGTAGTTACCTATTGAATATGTTAGATCAGAGGAAGGATAAAAGGTTACATAATGTTTTCTTTTCCAGTGATTACAATTTCTAAACCTGATTTTCACATTGTAACCGTCAGATTAAGGAAAATGCATAAGTACCTATAAATAATTGTTCCCCAAACCCAGATCCCAAAACCCGCACCATATAACATAGCCGACTAAAAGTGGTTAAAGTAGACTCGTCTCCACGGGTATCAAGGAATCACTCATATCTTATCTAACACGCTCGAGTAACTACATTAATTCCCTTCTTAGGCTCCCCTATAATCAGGTACAATAGTCACACAAATAAATAATATGCATTTCATGCCATAAAAAATGTTTACTTAGTATGGTTTCCTGTTTAAATATACATTTTACACTACCCTTTAGAAAAAAGAAGATATTAATGAACTAGGTTATTTAACAAAAGGGTTTGGTCACCTACTGTCTTCCTCAGTTGCAGAAATGATACCGACATCGAAAGGCAACTACGTGCTCCGTTTCGGGAGCTACATGTACTCTAGCAACTGGAACCGTCATAAGGAAACCGATACTACCCGCCGGTGGTACTGCTCCCAACGAAAGAAGTTCTCCTGCCAGGCTGTGGTGACCACTGTGCGGGGGAGTGTGGTGTCGACAAAGGGGGTGCATAATCACATAGGATATACTTAATTAGTACTGATAATTTTCAATAACTTTAAACAACAAGTTTATATGGATATCGGTGTTTCGTGCCATGTTTTATTTTCATTGTTGTTACATATATAGGCTACTCAAAAGTTAGACTGAACTCGCATACGGTTTCAAGTTTTGTGGTAATTTTCTCTTTCTGTGATACTTCACCTACAAAACGCTATTTGCCAGTGACCTTAAATACCTACCCATTAAGTAGAGTAGATAGGTAATATGTAAAACCGACAGATGGAGACCGATACGACCCAATGGATCCCAACGGAAGAATATTAGTACCTACTCCTGCCATGATGTGTTGATTACAGTAGGTATGTGGGATAGTAGTTACAACGAAGGGGGCGCATAATCATATTTATCATACTAGATAGGATATTCTTAGAAGCTTAAATCATACTGCTAACAATCCACTTGATATGAAAAAGATAGCTATAGCTGAAATAATGCTTATTTTTTAATTGACATAATAATGTCTCTTCATTGATGATCTCGGACGTAAAACAAAATGATGATATATGTGTAGGTATTTTACACAATTAGACTTGTGTTAAAAAAAGATCGGTATTAGGACTATAAATTAATGATTTTTATTTATACATTTGTCAGAAATTGACAAATGTATAAATAAAAATCATTAATTTGAATTTGATTATGAAATGAAAATAAATATCGTAAAACTAATAATTGCTTTTTCACCTCAGCAGCTCGAACAAGGGTACTTTGCTTCTTAAAAACAGTGAGCAAAATGCGATTTTCTCACTGAGTCATTTTGTCTCAGTCAGTGAGCAAAATCGCATTTTGCTCACTGAGTGAGACAAAATGTAATTCAAGTGACCTTTATAGTCAAATGTCATTTCAACATGCGGGGTCTAATACAAGTTCGATATACTTGGGTTCTATTATCTCTGTCCCTCTAGGTATGTTCTCACTGCTTAGGGTGAAAAATTTTGTGTACTACACGAGATCAAAGTTATTTACATCTCGTGCGCTTTTGAATCCCTTACTACGCTCAAGATTCTAAATTAGATTCACTCGCTACGCTCGTGAATCTACTATAGAATCTTTCGCTTGCACGGGACTCAAAATAAGCACTCGAAGAAATATCAATCTTTGATCTCTTGTTGTACAAATAACTATTGTTTAGCCTATTTAAGGACTAAGCAGGATTTCATTCGTTTTCTCACGTTTATCAACAATGTAAGCTAAATAAACCTAATTATAATAAGCTTACCAAAATACAAGAAGTTTTGCTTTAGCGAGTTACACATTCCTATAACGATCATTTCTTACAATGTAAGCAACTATTTTATTTAAAAGAATATACGAGTAGATGAGTCAAATTTCATACAAATTATGTAACAAAATTGCACACTAACGGGCTTACCTCTTCCAGTGAACATCGGTCGTTCCCAAAAGGGGCAAATGCGTCTCTCCTGCGCTGGCTACACCTTCGTGCTGCCTAACCACTACCGCCAGAGCATCTGCAAGCGTTGGTACTGCTCCACCGACAGGCCGAAGGGCTGCAAGGCTTACGTCGTCACCAAGTTCGAGGAAATCATCTCTATGAACAATAATCATAATCATCCGGCTAGGACGCCGAGAAAAATATTTGGCAATGCATTTTATTGAAATTGCGAGTTATGTAATCAAAATAGACACTGAACTTTATTGTAGCTATTGGTGGAGTGTAACACTAATAATAGTTTGGTGAAAAAACTAGAAACAATGTATTCAATAAATTGAAGCACTAGGTATGTACCTAGATTATAGCAATGAATTTTATAGACATACAAAATCAGAGTGACGTAATACCTAGTGTAAAATGTCATGACAACAATACTGATGAAAACGGTTTCATCTTAGCAAGTTGCCAATTACTTTTAAGGCAGGGTTAAAGCAATTAGAGGCACAGAGTGCAATAATCTAATTTAAAAGAGGATATAACGCTAGAAATGTTTTACTTCGTACCGGAGAACATCATCGGAAGCACGAGCTGCGCTGGCGGACCGACGCAGACCCAATGATGCTCCTCGGTACGGAGTGAACGAAGTCAAAGCAATTTTCGTCTTAAAATACGTGACCCGTTTGAATATACATATATTATTATATATGTCTGCGTTTCACGGAAGGTTTGATATTAAAAGTCAGCTACGTCTGCATTTAATTTATTTACAAAGTATTAAGTAGTCCAATCCTACTGTAATTCTAATCGTTATGTTAATCGGCCTGTATAAGTAGATATGTAAATCAAAATAAAACTCTGCCATAATAACTTAAGTATGTTACCTAAACAATTTACAGTTATAAATTATGAAACTTATGAATCTGAAATAAAACTTTATTGAAACTAAACATTTCTCAAATGTCTATTTCATGTGCCTAAATTACTTGAGTTTTATTAAATATATAAATACAACTTGTCTAGGATAATCGAAATTTACCTTTCGTGAGAGATTTTTCAATATATTTCGATCACAACGGTCACCAATAGCGTCAAGCGCCAACACAATATAACACCAAGACATCGCCACATAGCATTGTCGCCAATATTCAGCGACTAATAATTCGCGTGACCTTTGTGATCTAAATATTTTTTTGTCTAGGATATTAAGAAAAACAATTGATGTCTAAATTCCATAGCCCGATTCAGATATAACTAGTTGTTACGGTTTTGAATTGGTTTTGAAAATGTATTGTGACCTCCTAAGCCGGATGCGCATCTCAAAAACAAATGATTTTTAAAAAGGAATAGTCATAAATTCTCAGTAACAGAAACTAATAGTCTGGTTTTATTTTTCATAAAATCGATTTCGACTGGCAAATCATATTACTTTTTGGCAACCGGGTTTTTTAACCTAATTAGACCCCGCTGAATCCGAATTTGCCGGTTGCTCGATCGAAATCTTGACCGGAAGTGAGATATTTGACATTAAAGGTCCCTTTTTTTAGTTTTTCGTAAATAACTCTTAAACAGTGGCGCATAGCAAAAAATGTTCTATAACATAAGTAATTTCCATAAAATTGCCTACAAGAAAGATTTAGTACAATTTTTCGCTAGGATCAATATTAAAAGAGATATTAACGCGGGAAATTTAATTATAATCACTTCTAAGGTCCCTTTTTTTAGTTTTTCATAAATAACTCATAAACGGTGGCCTATATCAAAAAATGTTGTTAAACGATAATAATCTACATAAAATTTTGAACAAAACAGATTCAGTACACTTTTCGCAGGGATCAATATTTAAAAAGATAATAAAGAGGGAAAGTCCTAGTCTAAGGAATTCTAAGTTTCCTTGTTTTATTTATTCGGTAATAATTTGAAAAGTATGACTCATAGCATTAAAAATCTTATACGTAAATAATAAACATAAAATTTCCTACAAGAAACATGCAGAACACTTTTCGCTAGGATCAATATTTAAAAAGACAAAGCAGCGGGTAAGTTATAAATAATCAATTTTAAAGTCCCTGTTTAGTTTTTTGTAACTCCTAAACGGTGTCCCGTAGCAAAATAGGTTTTTAAGAATAAATTATCTCCATAAAATTTCCTCCAAAAAATATCTGGAACACTTTTCTCTAGGATCAATATTTAAAGCGATATTAAAGGAAGAAAGTTAATTACAATCAGTTCACAGGTCACTTTTTTTTAGTTTTTCGTAAATAACTCGTAAACGGTGGCCCGTTGCAAAAGAATATTATACATAAACATTAAACATTAAATTGTCCACAAAAAAGGTTCTGTACACTTTTTCGCTACGATCAATATTTAAAGAGGTATTAAAGGGGGTAAGTTAATTGTAATCAATTTCCAGGTCCCTATTCTAAAATCCTGTTGGGGTCGGTTCAAAAACTAAGTAATGTCCGACTCGCGCTTGAATGCATATTTCTAATAGGTTTTCCTGTTACCTATAAAGTAAGTAAAGGTAAAGAACTATTTTGTATGTTTTTTTTTCAAAATTTTAGACCCAGTAGTTTCGGAGAGCCCCCCCCCCCTTTATCTCCGAAACTCTTAATTAAAAAAAACTATTTTGTAAGTTTTGTTAGACATATGTAGTCAAGCGTGAGTCGGACCAATTACTTAGTTTATGATCCGACCCCTACGGGTTTTTTAAAGGCAATTCACTCGCGTTTCACATATAAAAAATACATTGTTGAAATTTGGGTAGTGTACGGAACCCTTGCAACGCGAGTCCGACTCGCGCTTGGCCGGTTTTTTCCTTTTGAGGTACGGAACCCTAAAAACTAAAAAGAAGTGACATGTGAATTGATTGTAATGAACTTTCTTTCTTTAATATCGTGTCACATATTGATCCTAGAGAAAAGTGTTCAATATGTTTTTCGTAGAAAATTTTATGCCGATTATTTATTTACAAGAACATTAAGAACTTATTTTGCTATGAGCCTTATTTTACGAGTCATTTACGAAATCCTAAAAATAGGGACCTGGAAATTGATTACAATTAACTTACCCCCTTTAATACCTCTTTAAATATTGATCGTAGCGAAAAAGTGTACAGAACCTTTTTTGTGGACAATTTATTGTTTAATGTTTATGTACAATATTGTTTTGCAACGGGCCACCGTTTGCGAGTTATTTACGAAAAACTAAAAAAAAATGACCTGTGAACTGATTGTAATTAACTTTCTTCCTTTAATATCGCTTTAAATATTGATCCTAGAGAAAAGTGTTCCAGATATTTTTTGGAGGAAATTTTATGTAGATAATTTATTCTTGAAAACCTATTTTGCTATGGGACACCGTTTACGAGTTACTTACAAAAAACTAAACAGGGACTTTAAAATTGATTATTTATAACTTACCCGCTGCTTTGTCTTTTTAAATATTGATCTTAGCGAAAAGTGTTCTACATATTTCTTGTAGGAAATTTTATGTTTATTATTTATGTATAAGATTTTTAATGCTATGAATCATACTTTTCAAATTATTAACGAATAAATAAAAACAAGGAAACTTAGAATTCCTTATACTAAAACTTTCCCTCTTTATTATCTTTTTAAATATTGATCCCTGCGAAAAGTGTACTGAATCTGTTTTGTTCAAAATTTTGTGTAGATTATTATCGTTTAACAACATTTTTTGATATTGGCCACCGTTTATGAGTTATTTACGAAAAACTAAAAAAAGGGACCTTAGAAGTGATTATAATTAAATTTCCCGGGTTAATATCTCTTTGAATATTGATCTTAGCGAAAAATTGTACTGAATCTTACTTGTAGGCGATTTTATGCAGATTACTTATGTTATAGAACATTTTTTGCTATGCGCCACCGTTTAAGAGTTATTTACGAAAAACTAAAAAAAAGGACCTTTAATGTCAAATATCTCACTTCCGGTCAAGATTTCGATCGAGCAACCGGCAAATTCGGATTCAGCGGGGTCTAATTAGGTTAAAAAATCCGGTTGCCAAAAAGTAATATGATTTGCCAGTCGAATCAAGAAGGAGAGCGATTTTGAATTTTTATGTCTAGTCTATAAAGTATAAGATAGCAATGAATTTTCTTTTGAGATAGCGCTCTTTGGCTTTGCAGGGCAGTATTGACTATTAAAAGAGCCCCACAGGTCTACTTGCAGAATAATATTCGAATTTTTAATTTTGATAAGACTTTAACGATCTTGGTGATGATTGGTGCGCATCTCTAGCACGACTATCACTTCATATCACATGCACCAATCAGCGTGAGCGATTTTGAATGTCGTATCAATATAACATAAAAACCGTTAAAAGTTTAATTGAATCGGGCTCCAGGTCTATCTAAAAAAAAAATTTCTAATCATGCGAAATATAGTCCAAGCCAAAGATAGTACGTACCTTTAAAAATAATTGGCCAAGCACGAAGTCAAGACTACGGTGTTCAGAGCACCGTACGACACATCCCTAGGTGGTTTTAAGTTTGGATACTAATACTAATTTATCCCATAAGTACATTTTATTCACTAGGAAATAAGAAGGTAATGCCTGGGAGCTCTGGGACCTTGGAGTTTGGAATTTTATTAAATTCCTCTGGGCTAGTATAGGTAATGTAGAAGTTATAAAGCTTCTACCTTAGATATATTTTTTAGAGATTAAAGATTTTATTTACCACCTTGTCGGGTTGATTGTATATCCATACCAAATTACAGCTTTCTAACACTAACAATCAACCTCATCTTGGAGGTGAAAAGAGGAAAAATCGTAAGTCCCATTTCGGCCAACCGAAATCAAGAACGTTTATATAATATAGGCCTAATACCGTTTATCTAAAACGTTTGGTGAAGGCACATTTTTAGTAGAAACAAATTATTATGAATTTCTCTGTAATTTGTACAAACCATTTCGTAAACTGACATTCCGCTAAACTGTTGTCTTTACATCATACTAGCATCCAAAACATATTGAAGTATGTATATTCTTCCACTTGTCAGTTAAAATATTTATTGAGCTATAAATTATACAAAAGGTTAATGTAAACTACATATTAGGGTACAGTATCTAAAATTAAAAACTTAAATTAAACTTGTCTGAACATTTTCATTATTATTGATTCTTTTTTTGTGAGAATGGCTTTTTCTGCCACGGCACTTTGCCAATTATTGATTCTTTCAAACACCAATATAGTTGACAATTTAATATACGTCAGAGTTGACAGGCAACTTCGAGCATGAAAAACTAAATCCGTTAAAAATACTGGGTATACATACAACCTCATAAATAATCTTTGATATAGTCGCAATTGTTGTATTTTAAACTTGTAGACTGGGCAGGCACGACTCAGAAAGGAATAATATTAAAATTAAGTCTGTGATTCGGCATTTCTCGGTTTTTGACGTAAGGCTTGTTTCTGACTCAAAATGTAATTAACTTAATGTATTAATCAATTTGTTCATGTTTCATATAAGTGACAGAAATAAGTACCTAATAATAAATGTCTAAGTTTTAATACAAGTAGGGTAACTGCGTCAGGTTGCCGTCCAGTACCTGTTTCTGTCCACTTGGCGGAGTTGTTACAAAGAATTGCGTATAATTTGAATATAAACCTAACTTACCGGACAATTTTGGACTTATTGTACATCAGTTTTTAAAAGCAATAATATTTTAGTAGAACTGGAATTTATGAGTACCAAATCTTAACTGTCATTTTTGTCACTCAAACAAGTTTGATCAAGATCGGCTTACTTTATATTTCGTCAACTTTACCTTTGTTTCCAAAAACTGTGAATTGTGAATTTTAATTTTTTTTTCGTAACAGAACAGTATCTAGTTGCTGCTCTCACCGATCGGTTCAGAAATATACATACTTTATACAATTAATACATAAATGTAATGGTACTTAATGAAAAGGAATAGGTACTGTTTCGACGAATCAGATACTCTCAGTAAAATCTATAGGTAGATGACGCCATAGCTGTTAATAAATATTGAATGACTTTATTATCTCTATTCGCTTTACTAACTCTATGTGCTGTAATGTGAAAAAAAAACACAACGACACTGAAGAACGGAATTCTTAATTTAAATTTGAACTGATAAACTCCAATAATAAATATGATTCTTACTGAGCACACTGCGATAGTCCATTGGTTGGAAAGCCCGTTCGAAATTTAAACTTATTTGCTTTATAACAAGGTTGCATTTTGCAGATCTTTTACTCTCTCATACTTATAGTAGGCTATTCAGAAAAAAAAATGAAATATCTCACAAAAGTAAGTAAGTAGAATTAAACTTTGTATCAAAGACATAAGTCATAAATTTCAATGCCAAAGTTTTAAGTAAGGATTTTTATCATTAAAACTACTTCTTAATATGAATGACCAGTGTAAGCATCAGTTAGCTAGCCCTAAGCAACCAAAGATCAGGCTGCAGTTTAAAAACTAATAAAGTTAGAGTTAACCTGATAATTTTCCCGCCGTCTCCATACTCGTTTTAGTTGGATATTGACTGGTCAGATGCCTTTTAGCTATAGTTTTCCCGAAAATCGCCAGGACAGAGGTGAAAATTTTTGTATGAAAACTTGCAACTTTAAATGCATTTTTTATCGGAACTATTGCATTCTAAAATGAAGTCAAAATCAGTCCATCGACTCAATTTTTTGCAAGCTTTCTAATGGTACCTCACACGATTCTTACAATTGAAAATAAAATTCAGCCTACCCCTCTTAACCCCTAAATTTCCCCCTAAGATCAGAAATAAGCAGTTTCGACTTATTCACAGAGTTAGTGATGGTACTTGCCATAACTATTCCAAATTTCAGGTACCTACATCAAACGGTCTTTGAGAAAAACGCATTTAACCGATTTGCAAGACCGAAGTGATCCCATAAGAGCACCGTGAACAAAGTTTTGTACGGTGCTCTAAAAATCATGGCAATTCTAAATAACTAATTTTCCATAACTAACTAACTAACTATTGATCCATCTGTTTCGGTTTTGTATCTCTCTATTTATTAATTTACGATGTGTGTTATGTCTTTTTTTTTTTTTTTATTATTATGAATGGGCTTACTCATGGCCACAGACTAGCCGAGGCGTAGACGTGGCCTACGATGGAGCGATGCGATGGAGGATGGATGTTTTTTGTTATAGGAATTCTCAATACGTAAAATAAGTAAAATAAATCATCTTCTTTACTTTCATCTTTTATTCATCTGTTCTTTAAAAGTAAACATAAATTATTTACTTCGATCCATTTTACATATTTAGAATAATTCAGCAATTTCAGGCTGACGTTGACTGTCAGTCTTCTTCCTTGTCGTATCCTCATGGCTGAGGGACGTGACGAATGTGACTGTCAGTATCAATATTGTAATTCATTTTTGCGTTGTACTTGTGTCGTTTTGCGACAAATAACTGTAGACATTATGTCCAATAGGTCTAAAGTTAATAGTATAACAAATATATTTACTTCAGATCAAATAACAAAATTACGTATGTTTCAGTGTCAATCTACACCGACGGCCGCGGCCGAAGCAGACTTATGATAAACGGCTTCAGATTTTGTCAGCACGCCGTATCCCAGTCCACGGGGAAGGTGCGTTGGCGGTGTACAGTCAGGAAATGCTCGGCGAGGGTACACACGCTGGAAGATATGCTGGTGTTTGTCAATATGGACCATAATCACAGCGTCTCCAAAGCGGTGTATAGAAGAATTAATCGGCATGATGTTCACGGGAAATAAGGACAAAGATGGTGATGCTTATGGCAAGACATTAACGTACTTCGGGTTCGGAGGATCGTTAGGTTAGAAAAATGATGATTGAAGTATCGAAAATCCCTTTAATATAAAGAATATAATAGTGACACTATTAGGGAAAAGTACTGATATCACTATTATTCATATCATTGTTATGGATTTATCATTAGGTATAGAAAATCCACTTGTCAATAAATTACGCATAGAATACGACTAATAGTAAAGTTAATCTAAATGAGAGTCGTGGGAAAAGAGGACAAAATAAATAGTATAATCAAGTTTTAGTATGAAAAAATAAATTCAAGGGTATTTTATAAGATGTCCGTATGTTAGTTATCACATAGCTCTTCCGACATATGGGCATAGTAGGTAAATATAGTAAGTAATTATTATGTAAGAAATTATACATCGTTGCTCAAATTAGAAATTTATGGTATCAAGGACCAAAAGGAATCTTTTTATGTTTTGGTAAGTATATATCTATAAAATAATAAGATTATTTGAATATGTTGTTTTGTTGATTTTTATAATGTACGTAGAGAATATTTATTAAAAAGAAAGGTATATTTTGCTGACTTTATAATTATAATCTTTAAAAAAAAATTGATATAAATATATTTATAAGGTTTTTGAAATCACTCTATTATTATAGTTGTAATAAAATAAAAAAGGTAAATTATATTCTGACAACTACCTACGTAGTAGGTAGTACATACTACCTTCGTACTTAAATTATTATTAAGTATACAATATTAGATATAGGAAATGATAACTATTTTTACATTAATACTTATAATAATACATACATTTTAAAGTTTATAGTTTGCTTTTTATACCGTTATTCCTTTTCGATTTAAAAAAATCAATGGCGCAAATAACACAAAAAAGTGCAAATTTAAGAATGCTTCTACATTTCAGTACACTTTACACGATTCCGACGCAAGAGCCTATTGACAGACCTGATTAAAATTAACTTCAATATCTCTTTCAGTGTATTACACGAAATCACAACGCGGCAACAAGTTGATATACATTGATGGCTACACATACTACAGCTATCGCGTGACCGGCGCGAAGGAGCGATGGAAGTGCACCAACCACCGCTGCGGCGCGTTCCTGATGATCATAGGGGGTCAAGTGGTGAAGTTCGTCGCCAAACATGCGCATGGCGCGAATAGTAATGTGAGGGGTCAGGTGTGGAAGGCTGATTTGCAATGGTCCAAGTGAAAATTGTAAATATATATTAATGTAAAATATGAGTATGAATAGGAAATACTCCAAACATCGCTGCGGTGCGTTCATGATGAACATAACCAAGTGCCAAGTGCCAAAAGTGTGTAGTGTGCTGATATACATTGATGGCTACACATACTACAGCTATCGTGTGACGGGCGCGAAGGAGCGATGGAAGTGCACCAACCACCGATGCGGCGCGTTCATGATGATCATAGGGGGCCAAGTGGTGAAGTTCGTCGCCAAACATGCGCATGATGCGAATGTTAATTTATGAAATAAATCGTGGAAAGCCGATTTGCAATGGTCGAAGTAAAATTATTGTGCAAATTATATGATTTGAGTATGAACAGTCGTTTTAGGTAGGTTACTTTAAAATATGATTGGTTTGATTTGGTAATGTGTTATATTTAGGTAGGTACTTACATCATTTAAAATATTTGTAAGTAATTTTTAGGTGTAGAGTGACTACTCTTTCTTGGAGGGTGTTAAAGTGTGCATTTTTAAATTTAGGCTTTGATGTTAGGCCAGTATAGATAATATGTGACGTTCCACGGCAAAAGGTACCTTATGGCGACTGGCACTTACGTCGCATAACGCCGCAATGATATTGGAGCGGCGTTAATGATAGCGTAAGCGCCAACCGCCATAACCTTTACCTGTGGGACGTCACATATGTACCCTACTAAGTACCTAACAATTCAACTGTTTTTTTGGAAACATTTTAACCAGTGCGTGCGAAACTATACGATAGAAAATTTAGCAATAAGTTATATATTATTTGTTTAACTACCTATTGCATTTATATTTTCGAAACTGTGATAATATATTCTCGTCCAAATTTATTTTAAGATGTGTTGTCATTGTATTTTAGTAAACAACCTTTTTTTGCCTATTTGTGTATAATATTTTCTTTACCTATACACACAATCTCTGCTCACTCTCGTGCTCCATTTGAACAAATTATAGATAAAATGTTATTTTCAGCTTTTCTTGCCGGTTTGACTAGCCCCCTAAGACCTAAGAGAAGATGTTGGGATCCAACTAAAATGATAGATGCCATAACCGCAGTTCGGGAAGGCAAAATGGGCCTCAAAAAAGCCGTTAAAGAATACATGGTACCTAAAACTACGCTCAGGACTTTTGTTCACAGTAACAAGTCTGCTGTCGACGTTGTTAATAAGTCTCTTAAGAGGAAATCTAATTCTATATACATATTGTATGACTAGCTAAAAATACGCTTTGTTAAAAATAAATAAAACAAAACGTTGGCTTTTCTTAATTTTTGCATTGTGGATATAATGTATATTAATAAATAAACATATGTACCTAGTAAACATACCCCATAGTTAGAGTTACATATGCCCAATATTAATAGCAACTATTTTATTTACTAAAATGCCATGTTGAATAAAAGAAAATGTTGTGGATTTATCAAATAATTGTTGAATTTGATAAACATGACAATATGTGTGACTTTAGGTATGTTTTTTAACATAATTATCTTTGTCAATTACGTTTGTTACGTTACGTTACGGTCTTACGGATTCATACATTGTTAATCATTAAGTTTAAGTACTTGTTTAGTAGAAGAGGATATTCTACGTAGTTATATGTTGTAAACTGTTGGTTACGTACAACCACTATATAGTTAATTAATATATAGTAATTATAACTTAACAGTGTGTTCTTTGACAAAAAATCCCTTCAACAGTTCAACGGTTTCATGCGGTGGATACTTAGCAAATGCTTTTAAAAAACAGAGTGATTTTGATTAATTTTATTTTTCATATCTGCAATGCAGATTAATTTTTTTCATTAATTTCTGACTTTCAATCATTATAAAACTGTGTTTATTCATATATATGGTACAAAAACAAGTCAAAAAACAATAAATAAAAATAACTTAAAATTAAACTAAATACAAACTATTCTAAAATAAAATAAAACTAATCTAAACTAAATCTAAAAAAGGCCCCTGTGGCAAGGTCCCCAAGATGCTGGCTGCGTTACCCCGCTATAAAACTTGTATTATGTGTTAGCAATATTTGGAAAATTTATTTTATAATACTGTAATTTATTAAAAAAATAATCACATCTGATCACGGACCCTCATTATAATACCATATAATCTAAATAATGCATTTTCCAGATTTAACAGCACAATTTGTCAAAGGCCGAGGCGGAGCTCTAGTTTTAGTAATGGGAGGCTTCAGATTCCGAAAGAACTACGAGTCCAATCAACGGGTGCGGTGGAGGTGTACAACGCACGCTAAATACAACTGTAAGGCTATGGTGTATACTGAGGGGGCGAGGATCTTTTCCTATAATATGCGACATACTTTACCCTTGAAAGTGTTTAGAAGCCAAGTAGGTACATAGTGTAAAACGGTAGTAGACCTAACTAATGGGTGCGGTGGTGCTCATGCCAAGTATAACCTGCAAGGCGGTTAAGTACTGTACTGAGGGGCGAGAATTTTTTTTTGTACAATATATATACAGCTTACAAACGTAAGCTTAAATTAGAATTATATTCTTTGCATATAAAATTATAAAGAATAACCTTTTAGCTTGAGTAGGTAACTGAATCATGTTAAGACTAAATTATAGTGCAATGAATAAAAGTAATGTTACTAGTCAGTATCTGTAATACGAGAATAAATATTACTTTTAGAGATATATTTGCGTGTGGTATTTGTGATTCGAGTATAATATTTTAGTCATTAGATTTTATCAAGTGCAATATTATATATTTAATAAATGGACGTTTGCATAGCGCTGTGTTGTTTTAGTTCAAAATTAAGGCGAATATTTTTTTATCTACCGGCCTGAAATATGTAGGTAATATTAAAATTTACATGTACGTAACAGTTAGCTAATAAAATCTACATGCACGTAACCCGTAACCGTAGACCATTATATGTATTTGTCGTGCTAAATCAAAACATAACTTTTTGACTTAGCACGTCTTTACACACAAGTCACACAACACGCACCCACAAACGAACTCTACCTATCCTTTCACTTCTTTTCAGTATCCTTCGTGACGTCACAAAAAGGGAACAGAATGCTGAAGCTCAATGGATACACGTACTACAAGCATTCGGCGTCTTCCCGCCGTGACACGACCCGCTGGGCGTGCTCGACCCACTACGCCAAGGGATGCAAAGCGAGGATCGTTATGGTGTATAACAACGTTGTGTCGGTTAGGGATGAACACACGCACCCGCCGTGTGTGGTAAATCCTAGCATCAAGTATCCGTACTTGAATTAAACTGCCTAGCGTCCAGTAGGTAGAATACCTAAAGGTCTACTATTGCTCGAATGTCAAAAAACGGAACGTCGTAATCGCGGCAGTAATGCGACGAACGTCCCTCATTTTATCCAGGAAATTGACAGATACAGCGGCAGTAATGAAGCTGCAGTTGTCATCTGAACGTCACCTGTTAGAAAACAGAACGGTACAGTTATAGGAGCGGCTATTTGGCGATTTCAATTTATTTTATATTATTATCTGCATACGATATTATTGGGAAAGATGGTAAAAAGTTATGATACAACACTAAGATAAAGAAAAAAACGTCTTTTAATATGTCCAAGACAGGCATTTTTGGAGTATCATAGAAATTAATTTTAACTCTGTTCTTAATGGTAAAGACAGAGAAAAAAGTGAATTAAATGAGAATTTAATATACAGAAAATATTAAAAATTTGGTGAAATCCCGGTTGTTACGTATAATCTTTTAATGAAATTGAAATATTTGATTTCATTTGTGGTTAAAGAATATTCGAATATCTTCCGTTATTTAATTAAGATTAAGTTATTATTATTTTAACGATAGAGCAGCTAACTTACGAAATTATACTACTGTGGCTTAGGATATTAATAGTAATAAGATATAATATAAAGATTTTTACTTACATTTTAAGTTGATTTTAAAATACTTATTTGAAGAAATAAATGTCATGATTATTATTGCTTCTTAAATGTTTAACTTTAAAAAAATATGCATTTAAATGTACTTCATGAACTTGATAATATTTTAATTTGTAATATGTGTATTGTAACTTAATACATATTTTGAAGCTATTTACTAGAACGTAGATTATAACATTTTGTAGTTGTAGCCTAAAAGGTTTTTCTGTGATATATTACTTTCTTTTCAGTTAATAAATTTACTCTTTAATAATTGTTCTCGTATTAATTATGTTTCTTTCCTATAGGTATGTTGTAGTCAACCCCCGAAACTATTGTGTCTAATGTTTCTTTGAGTAGTCAATCTTTGTATTACCAAATAAGTCAGAGCCTAGAACGATAGAAGCTAAATACAAAAATTTACAAAAGAATGTTTAAGGATTGCTTAAACATTCAGGTTTGGTAGACATAATCTTTTAAGTTGTGTTCGCCTTTCACCTTAATGAAAAATTTACATGATACATACATTAAATGTATTAAAACAGGGGGTCAAGTACGTATTTATATGTCGAAAATTGCTCGACATGTTTCACTTCAAAGGAGCTTCAACGATATAAATGATTTAAGGCTCCGTCCACAGGCGCGTTTTGCGGGCTGCGCGGCTTCAAGTGGCTCGGGAGATCTGTGGATATGGGTACATTAAGGCCTTTGACCAAACCTAACCCTCCTCTTTCTTCCAGAATACAACGCAATGTTCACCACTTCCAGCAGAGGGCGGAAGATCCTCATCGTAGATGGCTGTAAGTTCCGTGTGAACAGCAGCAAAGGTCCAAAGGTCAGGTGGAGGTGTGCCAGCCACGAGAGTCAAAGGTGCAGGGCGTTGGTGCATACTATAGGCGACAGGATAGTGTATTATAGGAATGAGCATGACATGTTCCCGGTAGAATTCTGTGGCTGAAGGTTTTCTGGAAGACATCGCTTTTTATACCTCACGCGTCAAATGATGGAAGTTCATTTTTATATGGAATCGCTGTTAAGCTAAATGTGTGTCAGACATTTTTTGGAAGTTACGCACAGTAATTCTTTTTTAATTAAAATACGTTAAAATAAATAAAATATTGTGAAGATCGTGAAAGTTTTTTAAATCAGTGAACCGCTTGATATCGTTCGCATGTTAATAACTAAATTCAGCAAATATGATTTGAACATACTAGCATCCAAATGTTTTCTGTTAAGGAATTACAAGTTAGTATTGTTTTAAAAATCTACTTTCTACTGACTCAACTATATTTTCAGCTCAAGATGCTTTCTTCTCAGTAAACTCAAGAGGGAGCCAGGTTCTTATCATGGGCGGGGTTAAGTACAGACTTCACTACAAAGCCGGCGAGAAGAGTCGCTGGCGATGCACTACACACGCCAAGTATGGTTGTAAATCTTTTGCCTTTACGGTTCATGACCAGATTGTTTCTGTGTACAATGAACATAAAATGGCTTGATTGGGATTTGAAACGACGGACGGGCTCCAATTTTTTATTTGCCATTACTATATTTACCATGTGTAATTTTAAGTATGGTAATTTATTACTTTATTGATAAAACAAAGATATAAATAAACAAACATAATAAAACTTACAAAACTATAGATAAAAATTTGCCCCGATCGCCGTCAACGGGCAAGGTGCCCAAAAGGCTGGCCGTATTTCCCCGCTGTATAGCGATGCTAATACGCTGCGCGAAATAGTGGCCAGCCCTCTGGTGACCAGCCTCTATTAAGGTGAGGTATGCCCGGGGAAAATTTTCAGATTCTGTCAAATTACCCCATTTCACACACAAGCAAACGTCACTCACACTACCTCACTTTACCGGGACAGGTCAGTGACCCATCCTGTTTTTTTTAAGATGCAAAAGAGAGTATTTTGAGTTTCGTCTTAACCACTAGCCTCCTTTGAGGAAGAGAAACTCTAAAAAAGTTCCATTGAAAGAAGGAAGACAAAACAATATATTTTATCTTGCTCTCCTTGTCTGTTCATGTCACATGTGACGTACTTAAATGTAAATTAACTAAATAATCGAATTCATTAGATACTCGAACTAAATAAACCGAATAAATACAGAAGTCGTCAAATGAAAAAAATTATTTAGGTACTACTCTAATTAATAGGGCTTTCGATAAGGCACAAATCAATTCAATGACAATTTCATTAAAATCATATGTGTATTCCGATGATGTTATTATTATATAACTTACCTTAGCTTAGCTTCAATTTGTATATATTTAGTTATACTACCTAGCTACAAAAGCAAAATTTGCATGCTTCTTCAAGTGAAATATAGGGGAGAGCGGGGACAAAGGTAACTGCGGGTGGAAAGTAACTATTGCTCTGTAGGTTTATCTAATAGACAAAATACCACTCCGCTGCTATTAAGTGATAGACAGTGGTGCCCCCTTCACTCAGTCAGCGCATTCAGTCGAAACGAGCGCCACGTGCTATTAGGTTGTGTGAGAGGACGCAACGTGACGCAAAATTTTTCGAATCAAAAGTACGTTTTTTGACTTTTAGTTATTTGATGTTTATGTTGTATTAAAATTCATACATTTTCTGAATATTTGCATATCCCCTAGAGTGGCATTGTCTGGCTAGGTCTCTATGGTGGTGGGGAGCCGGGAGATGGACAGATATAACATGCCGTTGAATGGCGGCGCCTCAGATTTAACGGTGGCTTGAGGTTGAGTGGTGCGGCCATTTTAGAAAAATATACGTCAAGTGGCGGCGCCTCCATGGGTGGTCATCGCGAATTTGGCGTGTGCTAGAAATATGACCATTTCTCAAAAATATGTATGATTGAATTGAATTCAGCATAAAATAGCTTATTTGATTGTATAGGTACCAATGAATTTCATTATATTTATATGAATTATGCTGGACTTGATCAAATCTCATATTACCAATTATTTTTTCTTTCGTGTATAAAAATATGTATAATTAGGAAAAAAAAACAATTGATTGAAAAAAAGCAGTCTTTATGACAAAACATTACATTTAACACGATTCACACAGTTTATTTCACTTTTTATCACTGCGTATTCCATTTGTGTACCTTTGTAAGGACAATGTTGTTAGCAAATAAATTTCTGGTTTCTGAATGTTCGCGGCTCGACGGTCGTTGCTTACGAGGTCTGGTGGGGCATGAACATCACGCCATTTCTAAAAAACATTATTTTACGCGGGAATTCAACCTTTAAGGAATACCATCCTTGTTTAATGAAGAATGCATCTTGCAAAAGTGAGCAAGCAAGGCATAGTTTTAATGGTTTTATTTTAGGCGCAAAATACGGCGTCGCACAGAGGCCGGGAGACGGTCTCTGCCACACACGGGCTTGTTGTGACGGAACCGTCTCCCGGTTCACCGCTAATTGGGGAGTGTCTGGCTCCCGGCCTCTGCCACGCAGGGGCATGTTTTAAAAATGGCCGCACCATTTTTCCTACCGTTCAACCGGAGGCCCTGCCACCCGAAGGGATATTGATTAGATTGATTGCAATTTATTTTTCTCGCACACGTTGCGTTTCAAATTCAAAGATATCTTTCATGTTTTCAGAAAAATGCGGTCGGGTACAAAAGTAACAAAGCCATACAAAAGTAACATTTACATCCCATACAATATACCTATTGGATCTATGCCATATTAGTAAACGATGTATGCCATATTTGTAAGTGAAAAAACTCTGACCCCTGAATTATCTGATGAGATAACATGTTTATCTCATCACTTGAAATAAAAACAATTTCTAACGAGGAATTAATATTGATTTGTTTTCTTAAAATACTAATGTTTATGTAGTTGAAATGCAAATATTAAAGTGTGTTATCAATAATAATTTACATGATTAGTAGGTACTTTTAGGGTTCCGTAACTCAAAAAGAAAAAACGGAACCCTTATAGGATCACTCGTGCGTAGGGGTCACAAAACCGTGCGTATTTTATAAAACCGGTTTTTCGGTTTTTGTGAGATTGCAAAACCGGGTTTTCGGTTTTTTCGGTGATTTCGATCTTACGTATAATTTGTAAAATAAGCAATTATTTTTAGGTTCAATGTTTTGATATTACGTCTTCCACGACATTTCTATTTACTTTACCAAGACCATATCAATAAATCAATCCAAATCCATCAATAAAGTTTTTAACTAAGCAGTAATTCTAAACCGGTTTGCCTAAGCAACCTATTATATGACAACGGTGTTGACATAGTCCTCCTTCTGGAAATACACCGCTGATGATGCCCAACTCGCTAAACGAGATAAAATACCGGGATTTGATTTGGTAGCGGCATTATAATACCATAAACAATTAATATAGAACTTCAACATGCGGCCGGTCTTCTCTTACTGCCCTGGTCAACGTGATTTCAAATAACATCGATGGCAACAATATCGCCACCACGATTATTCAAATCGGCGGAACGCGGATATGCAGCATATATAATCCTCCACGTAGCTGCTGGCATACTCCACGCCTTCCTTACTTGGAACACCCATCCCTTTACATTTGAGACTTGAATAGCCACCATACCGGCTGGGAATAAAGGAAATCTGACGCCAACGAGAAGGCGATCATGGACTGGGCAGATAGGAACAAAACAACACTGTTTTAGTCGTTTCTCACAAAGGCAAAGGAACGTTCAAATCAGCTCGATGGAGAAGTGAACCCGAACCTAGTCTTCACAACAAGAGCAATAGACGGTACCCCAGTGGCCGCCGAGCTGTACGTGCTAGCGGATTTTCCACACTCTCAACACAGCCTAGTATTAGTTGTCATAGGTCTGAAAAGGTCTGAGTCGTATCCTGCCTAACACCACATCGCGGAAGTTTGCTTATGCTGATGATGCCCTTGTGACACAAAAAGACAGCTTGAAAATTGAACTAAATATCCTGGAAAAGGACCTGGATCTATTAGATGACTATTTCTCTCAGTGGCGTTTGTGTCCCTGCCCTTCCAAGACCGAGGTGTTCTGCGTTCACCAGTGCAACAAACTAGCCAACACGGAGCTGATATTAAAATTCAGAGGCAATCTTCTCCGACACAACTTCCTTCCTAAATATCTCCGAAGCATCCTGGATTGAAGCCTTAACTTCAAGGACCATCAAAGCAGTCTATCTGCAAAACTGGGCAAATAGATATAACGTTGGAGACTAAAAAGCTGTTCATTTATACAATTAGTGCGTATAGTGTATTGTTTTTTTAATTTGCTCTTCAAAATAATGAAACTATGTTTACAAAAGTGTAAAATCGAAAAACTCGAAAAAGCCGGTTTTATTAAAGTAAAAACCCGGTTTTGACAATTGGCTGTAAACCCGGTTTTTCCGGTTTTTTCGATTTCGGTGAAACCGGGTTTGTGACGCCTACTCGTGCGTCTGTCTATACGTCTGTCACAGCCAATTTTCTCCAAAACTATTGGACAAATTAAGTTGAAATTTGGTACACATATGGAAGTCTGCTACCCAAAGACGGACATGTAACATAAACAAATAAATTTTAAGTATAGGGGGCTATTTTAAGGGGAATATGAGAAAATTATAAAACCAAGTTTTGCAAACCATATCGTGTTACATATTAAAAGGGCTTATTTTGAGGATCTCAAATATATTTTTTTTATAATTTTATATAAAACAGTTAAGAAATTATTTAAGAAAATAGGCAAAAAATGACCGCCCCCCCCCCCTTATCTCCGATAATATAGGGTCTAAAATTTTGAAAAAAAAATACACAACCTTCTACCTCTAGATGACAGGAAAACCTATTAGAAATCTAGAGTCAAGCGTGAGTCGGACTTAAGAAAGAAAACGCGGTTGGGCTGTTTTAAGGACACAGCCGTAATGGTTTACGTGAAACGTGGTGCGGACAGCTAGTGCGAAGGTTGATGGCCAAGCTCTGCGTTGGGCCAAAGGCCTGACGCATCCGAGAGAGGTGCACCTCCACGCAAGGTCGAAGCATGACCTTTAGGAGGTTAGAGCTCAAACAGAACAAATAACTGGTTTAAGTACGAGTAGCTAAGTGAGAAGGCTGAACTGCCGTATATCGCGACCATCGAATTTCGCAAATTGCGGGGATTTTTCTATTACACCAATGAAACCGTAGGTAATTAGAGTGACAGAGAAATGCCAGCAATTTGCGAACTTCGAGCTTCGATTTCCGCGGTTATAGCCCTGTTATCTTGAATTAACAGAGATACACCTAACAATGAAAAAAAAAATGTAGGCACTATGCTTAACATAATACTTGAACAAAAAAAAATGGGTAACTAACTATCCTAAGATAGCCAGCTGTGTGTGGACAAATTGAATAAACAGTTGAATGTACTTAAGAACTTCGCTTTGCTCGCTCGTTCAAAAATGTGTGCAGTACGGAACCCTTGGGACTTGAGTTCGACTCGCACTTGACCGGTTTTTATTTTGATTTGATATGTCATATTATATTAAATTACAGCCCACTGTGTCTTGTTACTTTTGACCCACAACGTGTTACTTTCTGCACGCCAACGGGGTGATTAGTAACAAAAGACGATTTTTTTTAAACAAAATACACAATTATAATGTTAGTCAAGACGTTAATGTACAGAACATTCACTGACGTTATATATGACTACATTAAACTCATCAAAATAATAAGGGTTAACCAGAAACTAAGGTCAAAGTACAAAGTGTTACGTTTCTCCCCGCTCTACCCTACGCATCCAAAATTACTGTCCACCTATGTTCATCACTATATGTATTTTTTGCAAATAAATATATGGTTATCTTTATCAATAAATTAAGTCCTGGCAGGGTGGAACTTTCATTTTGGCGGATTCTTTCTCTCTGCATCTGACTGTACCTATAGCTATTACGGCAATTTTTTGGTAAACTTACGGTTATATGTTCAGACTCTGAATCTCTATAGTCATTTAAGACGAAAATATTTAAGATATATGGACATACCTCTGGTCCTTGAACTACGTCCAAAGAGAGGTATGGGAATGGGAACTGAGAATGACATCTCGCTTTGTGTGGTAGGGCACAGCACAGCGGATGTCATTCCAGATCTAGAGCAGAGCTCAACCTTACAGAAATCTGCAGCCAAATAACACTAGCACTAGACCCTACTCATAGTGTCCTTCCTGCCGGTGAGTATGGTTGCCAGTTATCAACGAGGGGTGCGGAGTGTTAGACTCGGCAACGCGCATGGAGTTGCAGGCGTCCAAAGGCTACGAAGATTGCTTATCATCAGACGGGCCGGGCCGTATGCTTGTTTTTTAGCGACGAGGTATAAAAAATAAAATTAAATATGCACAGAATATCATTGAATTAAAAACTTTGTTTTATTTTATAGTAAATTAGTATAACACTCGATACACAGGCAATCACAATCCAGGCCGCAGCGATTTTGGGCTGTAAGCCTCGTAGGCCAGTAGGTATATCTCGGCCTCACAAGCCGCAAAAACTCGCTAGGACTGAGTCTAGACCATAGCCGTTTATTTATTCTTGATTTCATGAAGGTTTGCAGAACAGTACGTAACCGCATTATACATCTATCTTAGACGGACCTCACAGCAACAAAACAGGTTTACCACTGCACGATTTTCAAGTAGTACACGAAATATTTACATAATGTTCCGTATTAATAGGTAATATTTGAAGATCAAAAGTTCTCTAACATAAATACAAGATCACAACATTGTCATAACAGTTCATTGACGTTGACGTACAAAAGTACGTCAAATAGGTATGCAATATTAATACCAGCATAATGAAAATTAATTCCAATCAGTAAGTATGAGTCTTCAAACTTTTTTCATTCTAAGCCGGGTTTCAAGGAGCAAATTACTTAAATGATATTGGAATCGTATTGTTTTAAGATAGTTTACTGCCTTTTTCAACCATTATGCCCCAACAAATCAAATCTAAGATGAGACTCGAGCTCCATGTGATGATAATTATTTACCCTGTTTTTTTAAATACTATTTGTCTACTGGTATACTTTTTCGTATATGTATATGACTTAATGTCGAAATAAATGCGAAAACCAACTGTCATTTTAATTAAATTCGCGATACGTGTGCTTTGATCCGAGCCCAGCGGGCATCTGATCAAAGAAGTTGCGTGCACGGAACCGCTGATATCATATTTTCGAACTTATTTAGTGAATGTGAAATTAAAAAAAAAAGTAATCCTGGTAGTCGTTCAAGCATACAATTGCGCGTACATAGAAGCAGTTTTCATATTTCTATCTTTTGTGCACAAATTGTTACGAATCTTTAAAGTCCGTTTTAGACCTATGTTCGTGATCGTTTTCTATCGAGCAAAAGTCAAAAACTTAGGATTCTAATCACTCCACTCACTAGAAAAAGCCCTCAAGTTTGCTAATTGAATGTATGGCAGCCGTATTGTGATCCAAAAAAGAGCTACGGCTTTTAAAAAACTCCGTTTTCTGAACTCACTGCACCTTAAGCGCGCCGACAAGTCTTTGTACAGACGACGCGCACTTGGCAAATTGTATATTGTGAGATAAATAAATCATTATCATATGCATTATCATTTAACTTTTTTTGAAATGCTAAAAAAGATAAAATATTTATTAGTATAAATACTAACATTGCGGTTGTTTGGTTTTCAGCTCCAGAAGCCTTTTACTCAATAAACGCCAGAGGAAGTAGAATTTTGACTGTCAACGGCATCAAATACAGAATGAACTCAAAATCCAACCAACTGAACCAGATCCACTGGAGGTGTACCACCCACGACAAGTACGGATGCAAAGCTATTGTTGTAACTTTTAATGATGAGATTATTTTAATGAAGAACGAACATGTCGAAACGTTTTATACGTCATAGAGAGTCTCAAAACTTAAGATGTGTGAGGTATAGGTATATGATAAGTATTTTTGTCATACTATTTATTAAAAAAAATACTAATTTTGATGCGGTCCCTATAACAACAGATAATTAGTTAAAAGTTCTGATAAATATGATGGTCATGGTATGGTATGTTATGGTGCTGGTTATTTGAATATGATGGTGATGGTATGGTATGTTATGGTGCTGGTTATTTGTGTTAAAAGTGCTAAATTTAAAAAACAAATAAACAAAAACCGGTCAAGTGCTTGTCGGACTCGCGTTGCAAGGGTTCCGTACATTACACAATTTTTAACAATGTATTTTTTTTGTGGAACAGAATAAAGGTTCCGTTTTTTCCTTTTGAGGTACGGAACTCAAAAAATGCAATAATTTTTTAACTACTAGTTCTAATTAAATGTTAATGAGAATATATTTATTTAATTTTTCGGTCTTGGATATTCAAAATTAAGGCTTTTATCGTTATCCATTATTAAATGTTAATAAGAATTATCCCTGTTTCATTAACTATTCGGTCTTCTGTAATGGCTCCTCTACACGATGGGCCAACGCCGGCCACTCCAAGGGACGCATTCATGCGTTAGATCCCTCTAAGCCAGCCAGTGATATTGCTATCTCATTCTACCGGGCGTTGGCCCATCGTGTAGGGGAGCCATAATGAAGTTAAAGGGGGCCTAAAATGACCTTAATGGCCTCGACAAAACGGTTGAGTTATAAAATTACTAAAAGACGTTATGCTCTACGAGTGCAGTTTTGACATTGGCGAATTCATCATACATTTGATAGCGGACCTACAAGAGCTTACCACTCCATCGAAAATCTCGCCCAATGGTCATACTATTATATAAATATGTACTGTCATTAGGCACCTAGCATAATTTAGATTTAAGACTATTGCTTTGCCCTACGGGTCCATGTGAAACTTACTATTAATATGTTACACCAATGTAACAACCATGAATGCAATCAATAAATAATGATTATGAATACTCATTGTATGGACTGATGTTTATCTGACTTGACTATTTGTACGTTACACACAAATAGCCATAGGTACATTTGACGTGCCCCTCCCCTGCAAAAATCGGCAAAGTGTTTTGTACAGAAAATTACAGACGAGGCGTCATAATAAGTTATTAAATGCTCTAAGGTTCTTTAAAATCTGTACTGATGTTTTTTTTACTTTCAGATCTTTATTTCTCTGTCAACGCCAGAGGCAATCAAATCCTTATATTTAATGGGATCAAGTACAGGATTGACTACAGGAGAGGCAACAGAACCCGTTGGAGGTGTACAACGCATGCCAAATACAGTTGTAGAGCGGCTGTGGTAACAGTCAATGATGAATTGTTGTTCACAAAATATACACATACAGAATGTACAGAGTCTGACTAGTGTCACAATTTTCTGAGTTGGTAGATGGAGGGTCGAATGGAAACTTTAGGGCCCCCCCACATCTGGCGTCTTTCGAGCGTCGGCGTCTGTCGGCGTCGGTCCAGCGCTATGGAAAATGACGTCGCTGCGCAGTTGCGTCGACGCTGCGTCGACGTTGCGTCGACGTCGGCCATAGAATTGTAGACGCCGACGCTCGAAAGACGCCAGATGTGGGGGGGGCCCTAAGTGACACGAAACATTACCGAAGATGTGTTATATTCTCGGTATCCAAGTATAGAGACAGAGCAAGTAAATCTAAACATAACTTATTTGTAGGCTATTATTGTTTATACAATTACGTGCGTCGCATATTTATGTTGTTAACTTACGCATGTAAATAAAATATAAATAAATAAAATCATGATTTAAAATAAAATAATGTTTTACCTAGGTATGAATTTTGTTAAAATACCTAATTATAATAGTTGATGTAAGTATGACACCTCTTTTTTAACTAAGGTATATTAATATTAAATGTTTAATTAAATGTTTGAAGCGCTGGTGGCCTAGCGGTGAGAGCGTGCGACTTGCAATCTGGAGGTCGCGGGTTCAAATCCCGGCTCGTACCAATGAGTTTTTCGGAACTTATGTACGAAATATCATTTGATATTTACCAGTTGCTTTTCGGTGAAGGAAAACATCGTGAGGAAACCGGACTAGTCCCATTAAGGCCTAGTTTACCCTCTGGGTTGGAAGGTCAGATGGCAGTCGCTTTCGTAAAAACTAGTTGCCTACGTCAAATCATGGAATTAGTTGACAAGCGGGGACCCCAGGCTCTCATGAGCCGTGGCGAAATGCCGGGATAACGCGAGGAAGAAGAAGATTAATATTAAATGTTTCTCTTAAAATTGTTATTGTACCTAAGAGCCACCCCACACTAGTTAAATCTATTGCTATGTTTCCACATATTATTATGTTGGTGCAACTGTGCAGCGACACCATTTTCCATAGCGCTACCTAGACGCCGACGCGATGCTCAAAAGACGCCAGTGTGTGGTGGCCCTAAGATGGGTGTAAATTTTAATGTCATTCTGTTGTGGTGGCCCTAAGATGTGTGTAAATTTTAATGCCATTCTGTTGTGGTGGCCCTAAGATGTGTGTAAATTTTAATGTCATTCTGTTGTGGTGGCCCTAAGATGTGTGTAAATTTTAATGTCATTCTGTTGAAAGTTTCCTTTTGTGTATGATTAGATTTATTCATTTCATAATATTATTATAATGAATGTGTTAACATTTTTAGTTTTACTTTAGCTTAGTGTAGTTTTATTTTAGAATAGTTTGTATTTAGATTAATTGTAATTTTAAGTTGTTATTATTTATTATTTTTTGACAGGTTTTTGTACCTTATTTTTTATAACTTGCTGTATAAATAATAATATATATGTATATTCAAGTTTTAGTGTTGTTTTTTTATATTTATTTTATGTACCTTAATAATATTTTAATCTATAGATCTACGTTCAATAATGTTACTTATTGCATTTTCAGGGTGTTTTTTCACAATGAACAAAAGAGGTAACAGAATTTTAATATTCAAAGGTATCAAGTATAGAATCAACTACCAAAAAGGCGACAGAGTTGTCTGGAGATGTACCACGCACGCTAAATCCGGATGTAAAGCCACTGCTAGAACTGTTGGTGACGTCTTGCTGTATGTGAATACTTCGCACACAACAAATTTTACTTAGTTTCTATAATGATCACACATTTGGTTATTGTATTAAATAATAAGGTCTGCAACCGTGTTTGATTAGGTGTCCAAAAGAACTAAAAAAAATCCATTTCCCACAGACCTCTTCCTTGAAATATACGTCTTTGGCGGAGGATCTAATGATTATGTTCTGAACGTTGATACACGTAACTTTCCCGTCCATTTATATCATTGGGCCGATACTGATCCTATTATAAATGAAACAAGCGGAGAGCTATGAACTAACACATTTTATTCCAGTAAGGGTAAGCCGGAACTAATATACATGTTATAGATAGACAACCGTACCATATGTAATACCAACACTCAGTTTATTTGATGTTACTATACTTATCCTAACAGATCCTTTATGTGGTATCTTACAAGTAAGTGTAAAAACAGCGGCGCCACAGCAGCTAAGTTGGGGCAAATTAAAAATGTCGATGTCGGACAATTGGTCAAAGAAAATATATTACGAAGCAACAGAATGACTTGCTGACAAAGTCCGAATTTGATACTTAAGTACATACCATCTCTGTTTTTCCAAAGGTCGCGCTTACATCACGTACTCGGATGCAGGCAGGCGTATTCTAATCCACCGTGGCATTAAATATAGGAACAACTCTCGAGACACCACTAAAGACAGGATTCGCTGGAGATGCACTACACACGCTAAATATCGGTGCAAGGCTGTAGTCATGACGGTTGGAGACATGATTGTTTTTGAAAAAAACACGCATACCACTCGGTATGAATGAATCGATCATTTTGTTGGTCCTATCCTATAACCGCCCTCACGTCACCTTGCCACGACAATTTCGATTTGCCAATTAAAGATTGAAGATTGAATGGAATGGTAGACCTTTTTATAGGTCTCTGTGCGTCTAGGAGATATTAATTTATTAATTGTATTTAAAAGTGTGATGAGACAACTAAACTTTTCGGATTTGTATGGTAGCAAATTGTAACAATTATGTTTTTTTAGTCAATTTAATCAAGTTCATATTTTATTCTGTTTATAAATGCCTATACAAAGTAGCAGTTTATTAGCAAATTATATATTAAAGACTAAATTTATTTTTTTATTTAAAAAACAATATGTTTTTCAATAACGGGTATGCTTTTTGTTTTTTTTTTAAACAAAAAAAACTAGATCTTTATCTTTTGACTTAGGCGACTGCTTAGCACATTCACTCCTTGAATCACCTGTGTACGCAAATTTTAATTTAATGAATTCATATGTTGCGTCTTTTTTCTGTATAACTTTTCTTATGAGCGTTAGTCCACTTACCTATGTACCTACCTCTTCTGGCTTGTGCTCCTTCCGTGACTTTTCTCACTTGATGGCCTCATCGGAAGATCAGCCCTGGAAGTCACCAGCAACATGCTGAGAGGAGACTATTTCGTGGCACTTTCTTCTTTGTACGCTTTTTATGTATGTGTCTTGGTTGGTTGCTTGTGTGTTAACGACCTAAAATATTTTTATTTCTTATGACACTATTTTATGAAGTCCTCTCATTTCCTCAAAGGTTATTTGACTAACTGTCCTGTAATCTCTTCCAGCTTATTTCTCGTTTAACCCCAGAGGAAATAAGACGCTGACATTAAACGGCATCAAATACAGAATATACTCTGGAACTGGTGAGAAGGTTAGCTGGAGGTGCACCACGCACACTAGGTACAAGTGCAAAGCTGTGGTCATTACTATTGGGGACGTCATTGCTGTTGTCAAAGGCGAACACACAACAGGATATGAGGGAATGCAATGATATGATATGCAATCGTATTACTTTGTATTCTTTCAAAAAGTCTTTTAACAGTTTTATTTAACCTAAATCTGCATGTCAAAGTCCTGAGAAAATGTGGCGTGAATAGTGTCGCTAACATGGACCTGATCTGATGATACAGTCGCAAGGTAGCCGAAGATACTGTTCGACGGAAAAATTAATTTAGGCTCAGAAAGGTCTTGAAGAGTTTAAGTAGAGATATGTAATGGTAGCAGAGGCAATACAGTCATCTATAAAATTGTGTCATCATCATCTCAGCCATAAGAAGTCCACTGCTGAACAAAGGCCTCCCCCTTCATGATGGGGGGTGAATGCCATAATCGCCACGCTTGGCAGGCGGGTTGGCGATCGCAGTCGAGTACACCGAATTTGAGGGACGCTGCTGCCCGTCCACCGGTGGTCTTGGACGTGGTTTAAGGACATACCCGGGTCCTGGACGTAGTTTAAGGACATACCCGGGTCCTATATAAAATTGTGTACTTATCAAAAATATTTTATGACAGTAACTAGTTTATGATTAATAAAAAAAATCAGCTGTGTGTCTTGGTTATAACTACATATGTGTTTGTGTTGACGACCTAAAATGTTTTTATTTGTAATGACACTATTTTATGAAGTACATTAATGTATTTAATTTAATATATTTAATTTAAGTACCTATATATTATACATATCGTTGTCTGAGTACCCACAACCATGCCTTCTTGAGCTTACCGTGGGACCTTAGTCAATTTGTGTAAAAATGGCCTATAATATTTATTTATTTATTAATTTCGCCAAAGGTTATTTCACAAACTGTCCTTTAATCTCTTACAGCTTATTTCTCATTTAACCCCAGAGGAAATAAAACGCTGACATTAAACGGCATCAAATACAGAATTGACTCTGAATCTCGTGAGAAGGTTCGCTGGAGGTGCACCACGCATACTAGGTTCAAGTGCAAAGCTGTGGTCATTACTATTGGGGACGTCGTTGCCCTTATCAAAGGCGAACACACCACGGGATAGGAGGGAATGAAATGATACTGCAATGTCTGCAATCGTATTACATTGTATTCATTCACAAAGTTTTTTAACCTAAATCCGTATGTCAAATTACTGTGAAAATGTGGAGTTAATAGTGTCGCTAACATGGACCTGATCTGTCGATACAGTCGAAAGGTAACCGAAGACACTCTTCGACGGAAAAACACAAGCACATTGTTTTTAGGCTCACAAAAAAGATCTTGAAGCGTATAAGTAGAGAATACACCAGTCAGCAGTAAAAGTGTGTACTTATCAAAAATATTTCTACGGTAACTTGTTTTTGATTAAAAAAAATTAGATACTAAAATGTGCTTTTATATATTGTAACCATGCCAATCTCCTTTACACAGTTCGTGATCTTGTAATTTTTCATATTTATCTTATAGGAAGTAGAGACATAGGCAGTAGTATAGACATGCTATTAGTGACCTTACACTCTATACTTTGGTCACTGCTTGACACATTTGTTCCTTGGGGTAACCTGAAGGTCCTGAAGTAAAGCGAGTGGCTAGGAGACATAATCAACTGTTTGACCCGAATAACAACTACAGCTATAGTAGTAGGTACAGGTACCTAATAATATATTATAATATTTACCCTTCTTTTTCAGCATTTTTCTCCATGAACTCCAGAGGTAACCAGATATTGATATTGAATGGCGTTAAGTACAGAATACACCGTCAGACCAGCGAGAAAGTCCGTTGGAGGTGCACTACCCATGCGCGATTCAAATGCAAAGCTGCCGTCATTACTGTTGGCGACCTTGTTGTGGATGAGAAGAATGTTCACACTACATACTAGTCTTCTTCTCTGTCCTATCGGTCTTAACAGAGCCGTCGTGGTCACGTTGAGGCGCCCGCATCGGTAGTAGAGGCGGACACAGCTCTTCGCACGATCTCCCGCCATCTCACCCTGTTGGCAGACTGTCTGGTGCACGACATACTAGTGCTAATGGGTTTTAACTAGAACTTCAACTTTCTGTACGCGCAGACAAAAGGCAGGCACAAATATTATAATTTAAACGGTAAACAGCATTTTATTTGGAATAAAATATAATTTACAGATATTTATGAATATGGCAACACACTATTGGCTTGGATATGAGTTTGAATGATAGTGGATTGTACAAAAATCGGATTTTCATAGTTAGAAATGTTATAGGTGGTGCAGTATAGTATGTATGTAGTGGCATTTCAAGCCAACCTCGAAATCAACACTATGTCAACTGGCTGCACGTGGTATAATGTTATTGTACACTTAGATTGTTAATATAAATAAATTCTTGGATTCGTTTTCACATTTTTAATCTTTAGTTTAGGATACGAGTACATAGTTCATACCTACATATACTTTAAGGTGTTTTATATGATTTTACTACTCCCGAAACCATTTTTACAGCTAATTTATAAGTTTATTAACTCACATTTATAGACGAGTCTAACGCGAAATTTATTAATTTACACGTAAGTAAAGGTAATTAAATAAATTTCGCTTTAGACCCGTCTATAAATGTGAGTTAATATGTGTTCAAAACGAGAAAGTTTTAAATTTTAATTTATAAGTTTAACATTAAATTATTTAACAAGTTTCAATATTTTTTATTTATTTATATTTAAGGTGAAATGAAAATCGTCCAACACTTGCATGCCACGTATTAAACTACTCATATACAATCAGATTGTCTTATACGGTCTCAACAACTTACTATAATGATCTTAATTTCAGAACCAGCTATTTTCGCCATATCTTGCAACGGTGCGAAGATTCTCATTCACAGAGGCATCAGGTACCGTCTTAACCACGAATCCAAGATGACTCACACGGCGCATTGGAGATGTACAACACACGCAAAGGACCATTGCAGAGGGGTAATCGTTACCAAGGGCGATTATATTCTCCGTGTCAAGAGGGAGCATACTATAATGTAACTTCCTTTACGAGAGGAGGAGAAAGAGGAAGAGAAGGAGGTGTCATTTGGATGACGACTGCAGCAGCATTACCGTTGCAACGTTACTGTTCCGGGGTTGACGCGAGGAAAGTCACTGTCGACCTCGTTGATATAATGAGTGGCGAATTGAACGTTCTATTCTCGACTAAAATAGCAGTGACATTGCTTGCATCAACGTGGCAGCAGTAATCTTGCAACAGTGATACTGCTGCAGTAGTCAGCCAACAGTCATTATTATTAATATTTCGTGTATTGCAAAGTTAGCAGGTTTTTTTTTGTTTGTGATTTTGTAAGAGTTGTCTAGTTTTGTTCAAGTTTTTTTTAAAGGTAAAATGAAAAATGTTACCTTCTTTATAATATGTTATCGAGGCACCTATTTTTATATGAGTTATCTAGTTTTGTTAAAATGTTAAATTATTTTGAAGTAAAGTGATGATACGTAGTGTGATTACTGCAAAGCTAGCAGTAAAATGAAAAAAAACTACAGCTACAGTACTGTTGCGGATTCCTTGCCTGTATCTGTCAATTTCCTTGCTAAAATGAGTGACGGAATGAACATTATAATTACGGCAGTGATGCGGCGGTGCACTCATTTTATTGAAAGAAATTGACAAATACAGCCGGCGACAATAACAACGCCGTACAGTAATGCAGCTGCAATTGACATTCGTACGCCTTTACTCTGTACTGCGTTATGAGGCACCATTTTTTTAATATTAAGAAGTATCTATTTCCGTTTGATAACAAAGTTATTATAAAGGAGGAAGTCTTCGCACGATAGCCTGATTTGTTTCCACGCTAGTCTGATTTGTTTTAATTTCATGTTTTGTTTTCATTAATTCTTGTGTTTAATAAATGCCGATTATAAACAATTTTTTTATTGTAGCTAGTTAGCATGGGTCAAACACATTTCAGAAAAAGGTCACTTCTGACAAAACATCAAAATGTAACGATGTACGAAGTACCACATGAGTCTGAAAGTGTGTAGTTCAAAAATTTGAGTCTGGAAGTGTGTAGTTCAAAAATTTGCTTTTATATCCAACTTTGCGTTGTCTACAGGAAAGACGCGAACAATAAAATGTGTATGACCCGAATACCAAATCGATAAAATGTAAGCAATTGTTTATATTTTCAGAAGTCGACAACGTTCCATACTCCTTCACATCTCTCTCCGGAAACCAGACTTTAATGTACGGTGGGATAAAGTACACAATGCAGAGCCGCACCGACAAAGTTCGGTGGCGGTGCACCACTCACAATGGCTGCAAAGCCACGATCCTTACCATTGGGAACGGGCTAATAGTACTGAAAGCTACACACACTACTGAATAAAAATGATTAATTGTATTCCCTCTCGAGGTTTTTAAGAGAATGTAGTCTATACAGACTGTATTCTCTTAAGAGTGTATACTTATAATAAATGATTTATAGATCACGCGTGTGCCTCCTCTGGAATTGTAACTACATGCTTGTTTATCAATGTGAGTGTAAAAAGAAAATAAGATCACTAGGACAGACGAAGATGCTTTTCGGGTGAAAGTAGTGATGCTCACTATCGGGAATAGTGCTAAAAGAGCCCAAATAACCTTCCCTATATAAAACAACACAACATCCTAGTTTTGTAGTGTGAGTAATGTCACCTCCTTCAATTATATAATTGTGCAAAATATTACTACTATGAGTACCTAAGTAGGTACTTTGTTTTTGCATTTCACTCTATGAAAACCAGTATGTTAAAATGTATAGTAATAGTTTCTATTTTTTTAATATTTCGTATTTTTATATTAATAAGCCAGATTTTTTTTCATAGTTTAGGTATCTTAGTGGTCGACTGCTAAACAAATATCGTCGACGTTGTTATAGTCGTAGCTACATACATACATGTCAGTGTATAATACATTTTGCGTTTTAATAAATGTTTAACAATAAAGTGTGTTATAGTATCTTTGTCCATAAAATACAGAAACAGATGTTTAATACCTTCCTAAAGTCAGTCAGTCAGTCAGTTCAGTTTGTCGAAATGTACGATTCATATATACAGCGGTATTTAACCTTTAGTGCATTTTGGAAAGTGGAAGCATAATACTTACTAAATATACTTCAGAATTCAGCACCAAATTAATGTTGAATTAATGTTGATGTGTCATGTTACATGTTGTGGTAAACATACTAATTATTTTAATACCATATTCTTTCAGGACAAACCCCATTTTTCTCCCTAAATAAAAAAGGGAACCTAATATTGACATACGAAGGTGTGAACTACAGACAAGCCTACGTATGTTCTGGCAAGGACGATCCAGAAATAACTCGGAAGATCATATGGAGGTGTACCAGCCATAGTAGATACAGTTGTAAAGCTTCAGTGCAGACGATTGGTGACATGGTAGTGTGTACGAAAGGTATACATGTTAGTCACGTTAGTACGGGTATGGTATGAGTAGCGAGCATCCAGCGGGGCCTTCAGCGGAGCGAGAACCGGGGCGGGCAGCGGAGCGAGGACCGGGGCGGGCAGCGGAGCGGCAAGTGGCAAATTGATTAGTGCAGCACAATGCCGCTGCACGCTCAGCCTTCTGAGCATCTTTTCAGTACGTACACTGTTTGTAGTTCAAAGGCCAAGCCAGTGCTGCCTACCAAAGTGGTTATAGAATATATTTATTATGTAGGGTATACTTTGTAGTACCTATACATACATAATTATGTAAATCAGTGTGATCAACACAATATTTATTGTTATGAATAAATGAAATGAGTGAATTAAAGAAAATATTTTGTAACTTTCTGATTGTTATGAATGATCCTGCTTCCTGGTGGTACTCGTGTACCCAATTCCGGAAATTGTTATGATTCTCATCAGATTTTCAGAATTGTCCGACATACACCTGAATTATTATCTCACCGTTACTCTGACTGTTTGTGCTGTTCTCGAAAGCGTTTTCCGTTTTATATTAGATACGTTTTCGTTCTAAAGTTCTTGAGCAAGATAATGGCGCAATCCTCACAACTTTGACAAATTCCAAGAAATTTCACGCAATACCTACCTAAAACTCTTACTTTTTTGGTCAATTGTTTCAGCAATTTTTTCCACTTCAAGCAGAGGAAGCCAGATTCTCATATACGAAGGAAACAAGTACAGGGTGAACCGCCGTTCAGCTCACAAAATCCTTTGGAGATGCACATCGCACGCTGCATACAACTGCAAAGCTTCTATACAGACCATAGAAAATGAAATAGTAGCAGTAAAAGGTGTACATATCACTCGTGCTGGTTTTCAGTGGTGATACTATAACACTATTAATATTTATATGATTACATTTTTTGAAAAATGTAACGAACCGTTTTGTTATGTCTATTGTGTACCGGATTTGACACATATAATTTTGATGTGAGAAAGTCTTATAAATCAATGAACACCGGTAGCATGCATGAAAAAGTGTCACGTTGTGGACGGATCTCCATGGTAGCGTTGTGGACAGATCTCCATGGTAACGATACGGCCAAAGTATGCAATTTTTAGTGTTCCGTACAAAACTTTGTTTACGGAACACTTATGGGATCACTTCGGTCTTGCAAATCAGTTAAATACGTTTTTCTCAGAGACCGTTTGACATAGATACCTAAAATTTGGAACAGTTATAGCAATTACCACCACTCATATTGTAAATAAGTCAAAATTGCTTATTTCTTATTAAAGGGGGAAATTTAGGGGGTTGAGAGGGGTAGGCTGAAACTTTTTTCATTTGTAAGAATCGTGTGGGGTACCAT